>NC_137813.1:58463590-58751090 GCF_963921795.1 Nannobrachium achirus
CTGAACATTAAAATATCGTCATAAAAATCGTCTGAAATGTAAACTGTAAAAGTCAACTTTTTTTTTTTGTTCAACCATAAAGTACGGCCATTCATCCCTAATCATTTTCATTTTTTTTCTTAAAAAAAAAAAAAAGCTAAACGGGTGTGCAAATATGGTGATAAGTACAGTAAATGAATTGCAATATTCAGTGCAATAGCATTTCTTATCAACATCGTGCAGCCTATTTACAGTAGCCGTTTTTTTAATTATTATTATTGTTGTTATTGTTATTGAAGAAGATTTGATCCCATTACTTGGGGAATGTGTCTATGCGTGTGTGATATAAATAGCTGCTATGAGTCAGCAACGAGTGTATGTGTGTGTGTGTGTGTTTGTGTGCGTGTGCGTGTGCGTGTGTGTGTGTGTGTGTGTGTGTGATGTCCAGTGGTGTCCATTCATTTGTTGTGAGAGGCCTGCAGATTGCAGGAATGCCCAAGCCAAGAGCTGATAAGGCATCGGCAAAACTCTGTTAAAGGACAACTTTAGTTTTTTTACAACAAGGGTTCATATTTTAGATTGTAATTAAAGAATATAAAAGATGAGCGTTAAATTGATTTCATTTACTTCTTTCTATTGTTTTAGAGATTCTTATTTCAGTGTTTGTGGGCATGCATACATTTCATGGTTGGATGTGATGTGGTTGGATGTGACTTATGGGGGCTAGAAGGGTTACTGTAAATAGCAATAAAGAAACTGCTCGCTGATTGTGTCTAAAAAGACATATTTAGCCACTTGTACGCATGCCCCCATGCGTACGCATGCCCCACATTTTAGCACGGTAAACGCGATAAAACAATAGAACGAAGCAAATGAAAACATTTTAACATTCACTTTTTCTTTTCTCTAATTACAATCTAAAATATGAACCCTTGTTGTAAAAAAACAAAGTTGTCCTTTAAGTGTCAGCGATAATTGGCAGTCGCCACATACAGAGGAAACAACGCTTCCTGCATCCGTGATCCGTATCCTGAAAAACGCTTATTGTTGAGTTTCCCAAGTTTGTGCATCTAATAGTGCATGTATGTGTGTGTGTGTGTGTGTGTGTGTGTGTGTGTGTGTGTGTGTGTGTGTGTGTGTGTGTGTGTGCGCGCTAGGGCATTAACGACTTGTGATTTTTGCAAGTCGACTCGACTCAGTAAAAAGTTGAGTTGAAGTCGACTTTATCGTTTGATGACGTCATCACGTCACACACGACCCTCCAATTATTTTGGGTTTTGGGGGGCTCCCCAGATTCCCCAGCGGAATAGAGGCGGAAATTGTGAAAATAGCCGATCTACATGCTCACAACGCCTCGCGTCGCGAGGCGTTGTGAGCATGTAGATCTGCTATTTTCGCAATAGAAAGTCCTTTTTTTCAACTTCGACTTTCGACTTTCTCTGGTGGGAGTCGACTGAAATGGACTGAGTCGACTTGTCGACTTTTTGGTCAATGCCCTTTGATTTGGTTAATCACCTTCTCTGTGATGTCCAGGTCACAGGAGTCGATGCTGTCGGCGAACAGGTCCTCTGTGCTGCCCTCACTAGATCCAAACGCGTTGTGGAACAACTGGCTGTAGAGGAGAGAGAGAGAGAGAGAGAGAGAGGAATGCTGCTGTGTTAAAGGTGATACACCATGAAATTTCACTTTTCCTATTTTAAAACCTTTTTTTGGGGTCCTACTAGCACCTTCTATCCTCACAAAGTCCCATTTCTGACCGTTGTGTCTTTCTCTGGTTTTGAGAAGGCGAAGGTTAAAAGTATCCCACGGGTTCTCAAAACAGGCTGTCCAGATTTGCTGCCGATTGTGACGTCATATGCCGATTGTGACGTCATCATAAAAAAAAAAAAAAAAAAAAACTTTTTTTTTCCAAAATATTTTTTTTTTCCAAAACATTTTTTTTTTTTCAAAACGATTTTTTTTTTTTTGGGGGGGGGGGGGGGGGGGGGGCGCAGTTCAGGCCAAATGTGGTACTGCAGCTGAAATGCTCTGAGAGCCATTCAAAAATGAGAGAGGCTCTCTATTCAGGAATGGTAATTTAGCCTCAAACCTTTTGAAAAACGTTTTTTGGGACATAAACAATATGACATAAATACTTTTTAAATGCATGGTGTATCACCTTTAAGTGGTCATATGGGTGGGCCGGGAACACGTCCAACATTTACCACTGGGCTCTGATCCAGAAAAGGTTGTGACACACTGGTTTAACCACTGAAAACCGGGATCGCGTCTGTGTCGCGTTAGATTTGAACCACCTTAACCATTGTTTTATGCCAGGGGTCGGCAACCCAAAATGTTGAAAGAGCCATATTGGACCAGAAAAACCCAAAACAAATCTGCCTGGAGCCGCAAAAAATGATAAAAGCCTTATATATCGTCGTTGTCGGGTGGAAACTTTGTGCGTTCAAAACTTGTATTCATCATTTAAAAAATGAACTAAACTAGTGAAAACAGCCGATCTACAAGCACACAACGCCTCGCACCGCGAGGCGTTGTGTGCTTGTAGATCTGCTGTTTTCACTACTTTTGTGCGACAGTCTTGTATGATGAAGCAGGGCTTTAATTTGCGAAAAAACAAACAAATTTGAAACTTGGAGATACAAGGTTTCTGCCCGACAGTGACGATAAAAAAAATCGTTAAAACAATTCCATTTTCATACATTTTTGAAAAGCTCCAGGGAGCCACTAGCGTGGCGCTAAAGAGCCGCATGCGGCTCTAGAGCCGCGGGTTGCTGACCCCTGTTTTATGCTTTAACTATTGAAAGATAGCAGATATTGATCTGCTATTCATGAAAAATCGTGAAAATGCGTGCAAGTCTTTGAATATCTTTGACCGACATCTAATCTAAATCCCTCCTCTGAATCAGTGGTTCTCAAACCTTTTCATGTCAAGGACCCCGAAAATTACAGGTATCTGGCCACGGACCCCCCATCTCAAAATATGTTGTTCCAGGGACTCACAGGGATACACAGAAAAGACAGTTGGGTATTTAACTTTATCATTGTTCAATATTTGACGTGCAAGTACCTCGGGGAAAAAGTCCACACTATTCCCTCGGTGTGTTGGTGGTGTGTGGATGATACCTACCGTCCAAACGCTGTACTGGAGATCTTTCGGTTTGGACTGAAACACAAGAGAACAAAGAAAGCAACAACGATAATTTAGAAAAAGTACAATTTATTTCCATTCGGCAAACAGTACACACTGCTTGCCATCAGGGGCGTCAATTGGGTATGGCAGGGGTATGCAGCTGCCATACCTTGGCTACAGGGGGAAATAATAAAATGTACTTTTCATTGTGCCTGTTGCTAAGGTATGGCAACATGACTGGTGTCATGCACGCGCGCGAAGGCGCGCGTGCAAGACACCAGTCATGTTGCCATACCTTACCTTTTTCTGAACTGACGCCACTGCTTGCCATGCCTATTTCGATACGCATCGCGATACATGGTTGACGATACGACACATGGATGATATTGGTTCATTCATGGCGATATGATGCGATTCTATTCAATGCTTTTAAATTGATATCGTAACTATTTAGCAAAGACATTAAATCTGTGTGAAACGTGTCAATAGGGCATGTTTTTAAAGGGAAGAATCTATTATTATGGATATAAATAAGTAAACACTGTGATTATTCAGCAAATACGTGGACATTATATTACGACACGTGGACAAACCAGCACCTTGACAGGAACACAGAGATTACACACATTTATCGATAGACCGAGAGTAGCTTTATGGAATGGAAAAGTAATTAGACCCCTCTTTTTCATTGTTCCTCTTTTGCTAAATACAAGGCATACTGTAAATACGTAAGTTTCCATACAATCGATTATTTCCGTTGTAAAACGATGCGATATACAGAGCCAAAAGGAACGATATTTGCTTTTGCATTTCGATATAGTAGATCGCTGCAAATTAAAAAAAAACGATTTTTCAATTCAGTTACTATATCGTTACTCCCCTACTTTGGTGTACAACGTGTCACACAGCCACAGAGAGACATTAACAGCCAGCTAACAGTTATTAGGGCTGTCACGATTATGCCATTTTACATGACGATTATTTGTCACTCAAATAATTGCGATTAACGATTTAATTGTGTATTTGTCGGTTGACAATTACATTTCTGTTTGGCTTTTAGGCTTTGAAGTTGCACATGGCAGATATGACACATAACCTAAATATGCAAAGAAATTACTGACATATTTGACAACTATATGCTTAAAAAAGAACATTGATAGTGGAAATAGCCGATCTACAAGCTCACAACGCGTCGCGATGCGACGCGTTGTGAGCTTGTAGATCGTCTATTTCCACTATTTTTTACTTCTTTTTTTAAATATATGAACATTTTTCAACATGGAAACGATTATGACGATTATGAAAAATAATCACGATTATTTCAAAAAATCACGATTAGACGATTATGTAATAATTGTGACAGCCCTAACAGTTATACGACAGAGGATCTGTCTTCCTCCCTCATTGTTTGGGATGATGACGGATCTGACCTGTGTGCATCGATGCAGTCACACGTCTAGCTCATTCATCCACCCAGCCCTCATCCCCACGGCGACACTGTATGCTCTACTGTCCCTTACCCCAGTGGTTCTCAACCGACCCGCTAAATCGGGGGTCAGCAACCCGCGGCTCTAGAGCCGCATGCGGCTCTTTAGCGCCACCCTAGTGGCTCCCTGGAGCTTTCTCAAAAATGTATGAAATGAAAAAAGATGGGGGGAAAAAAAAAATCTTTTTTGTTTTAACGTTTTTTTTATCGTCACTGTCGGGCAGAATCCTTGTTATCTCCAAGTTTCAAATTTGTATGTTTTTTTTTTCTTTTTCGCAAAGTAAAGCCCTGCTTCATCATACAAGACTTACGCACAAAAGTAGTGAAAACAGCAGATCTACAAGCACACAACGCCTCGCGATGCGAGGCGTTGTGTGCTTGTAGATCGGCTGTTTTCACTAGTTTAGTTAATTTTTTAAATGATAAATACAAAACAAAAGTTTTGGACATACAAGGTTTCCACCCGACAACGATGATATATAAGGCTTTTATAAATTTTTGCGGCTCCAGACAGACTTGCTTTGGGGGTTTTTTTGGTCCAATATGGCTCTTTCAACATTTTGGGTTGCCGACCCCTGCGCTAAATAATCACATTTGAACTGGGGACCCCCCCACCCTGACAGGCACTAGGAATTGTAGGAGTTGAGACATTATATTTAGTTTGACTCGGACCACAGATAAATATAGGCTATTATATTTGACAGTTTGGTCACAGCTTGCCCGCGTCCGTGTAGACATGTACACGTGCAGACGTGTATACAGTCTATGGGCAAACTCATAGACCGCAAAAAAATGTGTTATCATGATGTCATCATGTCACTGTGATGTCAGGGGAACCACTCTACCAGAATGGGTTTGCCGCTCTGACATTACACTCTGGCTTCACTGTGATGTCACACAACAACACAACAGAATCCCTTGTATGCCCATAATTGGAGTTCCCTGGTCTCATCAATATTAATGATGCCCTGTTAGAGAGATCCCTGTGATGCCAAGGGGAACAAATGCTTTGTATGCCCATATATGGAGATATGGAGTTCCCTGTGATGCCAGGGGAACACATCCTTTGTATGCCCATATATGGAGACATGGAGATCCCTGTGATGCCAGGGGAACAAATCCCTTTTATGCCCATATATGGAGATCCCTGAAGTCCACATACCTGATAGGGCGAGATCCCTGGATCCCCTTACTAGTAATATAGATTGCTGAGTACCTTTAACACAGTAATTGTTCTTTTTTTTCTTCTTCTTCTTTTTTTTGATATTAAGAAAAGTTCTTAACTCTTATACTGCTTTGAACGTTCCTGTTCGCCCCAATCCTCCAGGGACGTCTGTGCCAATACGCCCGTTCGTTCGTTTGATGTTTTTTATGGATTATGATAAAAGTCGTCCTTGCGCAACTTTTGAATGCATAATTGGTCGTCTGTGTCATTTTGAGGACAGCCGGAAACCTTTCATAAAAAAAAAAGTAAACAGACTGTCCTGGCTCCGCCTGCCCAGAGCGACTAGCTGCCAGGGGCGTCAATTGGGTATGGCAGGGGTATGCAGCTGCCATACCTTGACAGGGGGAAATAATAAAAATGTACTTTTCATCGTGCCTGTTGCTAAGGTATGGCAACATGACTGGTGTCTTCACCAGACACCAGTCATGTTGCCATACCTTAGCTTGTTCTGAACTGACGCCACTGCTAGCTGCTAGCAGCATTGAGGGACTATATTGTTTTATGCATCGGGCTGTTAGTAGAGAAAGAGAGAGAGAAACGTTGGTAAAAGCGATCATTTTGTCGGAAATCAGTTGTTTTATAGTATTAGTAGTATAGTAATTGTAGTAGGTAGTAGTATTTAGCAGTACTAGAATATTGAGATGTATTAGGCCAACTCAGCCTCAACTTGCTGGTATCATTCCGCCGAAGTGCGACCCAACCCCCCCTGACCGATAGAAATAAACTTTGTTAGAATTAGGATTACACAACCTACCCGTGTTGGTGACCCAGGACCAGCGCCCATGGTGGTGGTGGTCGTGATGATGACGATGATGATGATGATAATGATGATGAAGAAGAGAAAAAGATCACTGTAGCCATTGTTATTGAAGATAAAAAGATTGAAGAACGTAGGACGTCATCCGCTCCCGACCGGATCAAAAGCCCGAAATTGGAAGCGATCCCAGACTAAGATGGTGCCAGTCGCGAAGAACCGGGGTCCAAACATGGATCAAGAGCCTCGTGATATTGTGGAAACCGATCCCGACGGAGCTCGACCCCCGTGTAGGATGGATCCCCCCGCCCGGGGGCTCACATCGCCGCAGCAGCAGAGACCCATGTACCGCCGCGAAAAGACGGACAAACTGGGCGATTTGGCCAATGAAGAATGGCTTCCGCGTAGAGACCCCTCGGAGAACAGAGGCCACGATTCTACTGTCCAAAGTAAGACTTCCAATCCAGTGCATGTATGTATTGTATAGTTGTATACTGTATATAGTTGTATACTGTGTGATAACAGAGCATCCGTGTGGAACTGGAAGCCTGGGATGGGGGGATGGTCAGTGGGTAACGGTTTTCCATTGCGACGTGTTGCCACTCCGACATTGGGATCCGGTCTAGAGCCCGCCTACTGCATCCGGCTATTTACACGTACACATACATGCAAGAAATGTTTCCGTATCCGGACCGGATCAGTAACTTGATCCAAGCAGTTAGGATCCACGTGCTTTGTTTGTTTTTGTCGCTACTCAGGACACACGTGGAGTTCCTATCACGCGCGTGCACGTACCGCGTGTAGTGTACGTGCACTGCACAGCCTACTAAGATTATTTGATGGGAATTTAGGATTTATTGGCTTAGTTTGTGTGTGCGTGCGTACGATGCGTGTGTGTGTGAGAGAGAGGGAGAGGTTTCTTTTTATCGTCATCATCATCATCATCATCATCAGTAGCTGATGATGTAGCTTTTCAGTTCAATTCAAAGGAGCTTTATTGGCATGAGAAAACATACGTTTACATTGCCAAAGCAAGTGTTACAAATAAAAACTGTTGAAAATGGGGAACATAGTTGGAGGGAGTACAGCTTTGTGTAAACAGAGCTATGTTGCATTGTGACATTTTATATAGGTATACAGGGTATAAAGGGAATTTCACTGTGACAGTAAATGCATGGTAACTATTTACTATAACTGCATTTTATGTTATATATGAACTTATTGTAAGTCATTTGCTAAATGTCAAAATTGTAAATTGATTTGTTTAGATATAAACTATTTGATATTTTCCTGGCTATGATTTTAGATGATGAGTCGACGATGATGATGAGCCTACTTCTTCATTTCCACATCGTGGTCGTCCAAGGACAAGGATAGGTAAAGAAAAAACAAACTTTTTTCTGTAAATCAGACTTAGCACCATGCACATGCTCACATAGACATCAAAGGGGGCTTGAGCCCCTGCCCTTTTATCCATCTGTAAAAAGTGCCCTCTCCAGACCATGAATGCTGTTTTTACATAATTACTATATATATATATATATATATATATATATATATATATTTGTGTGGTAAGCAGGAAGTGCATAGAATGTTAGAGAGGCAGGGGTTGACATTTCTAAAACGGCCTTTTGATGAAAATAGTAGGCCCCCAACCTCCACGCATTCTGCTGTGACGCGTTGTGAGCTTGAAGGTGTACTATTTTTCATGTATTTTATAGTAATTATGTATTTGTATAATTTACAGATCGACCATGGGCTCGTGTACGAGTCACACAAGGATGTGTGTGTGTGTGTGTGTGTGTGTGTGTGTGTGTGTGTGTGAGAGAGAGGGCGTCACGCATTCTGCTGTGACGCGTTGTGAGCTTGAAGGTGTACTATTTTTCATGTATTTTATAGTAATTATGTATTTGTATAATTTACAGATCGACCATGGGCTCGTGTACGAGTTCAGCAGACCCGGTGGAGCCCTTCCGGAGGAGCCTGGCTGGAGTGAAACAGAATGGAGCCCCAGGCCCTGTGCAGGCTGAATGACACACACGCACGCACGCACGCACGCACGCACGCACGCACGCACACACACATATACACTCTGTAGACATGTAGTGTCACAGTGAGATAAAGAGAACCCTGAAAGCTGAAGCAGGATTCAGGCTGAAGCTCATGTCACTGTGTCAATGTTCTGCACTGCTCTTACTACTGCTCTTACTTCTCTTACACACTAAAAGTGTGTAAAAAGACACTTTTTCTTGTTTTTATTTTTTTGAATTTGTTTGTAAACAACCACTGATCATAGGTGTGATGTTACTGAAGCCAACAATAAAAGGCTAAAGAGAGATTTCTGCCTGAAAATGTATTCTTCACAAAAATGCATTTTTCTCAGCTTTATGTTCTCAAAGAGCTGTTTTTAGGCCACATTCTGCAGCTTCTAGCTAATGAACAGAACAAGATAAAAGCTCGAAATCTTTTTCTGTTGCAAAGTAGACATTCTATTCTACGTTGCCATATAATTGTTGTCTTTATAGTCGAAACCAAATTTCTCCAGTAGGCCTTCAAAGATGAGCGACAATTCTCAATTTAGCTGGCAGTGGATGGAGCTTTTTGTTCAATTCTGTGGCAGTAAAAGAGTTAAAAGTCCTTACACTGTCACTTCAATGTCATCTGGGGACCGTCCCAAAATCAAGTGGGGACCACCCCTGGGGATCCCGACCCACAGGTTGAGAACCACTGCCTTATCCCATGAGTTGCAACAAAGCAATTTGTTAAGACTCAGATTTGACATGATTCAGTGATGCAGAGAGGCTTTTTGAACACAATTTGCATTCATTTACTTAGAGAAAGGTTGGGAGAAGCGAACAAAGAGACCGTATACACTACATGACGTTTTTAATTTGGCTGCTGTGTTACAAAATGATTGTTTTGTTTTCGTTTTTCCTTCGTGAAAATTGTGCCTGTCATTCAACTTGCGGCTATACTGTATAAAGAAGCTTAGGTATGGATTACAGCAAAAATCAAATATCACGACTGAAACCAGACATCTCAACTTTGAGATCAGCATTTCCAGGAGGTCCCCTGTGCACGCGCAAAAAAAATATCGTTTTTTTTTCTCTGATTTTACTCATTTTTCTACGGTTAAAAATGGTTAAAAACGGTTCTGCACCGCGGCCGAACCATTTTAGGCATGCATGCCAGGCCCGAGAATTTCCGCCATTTTGAAAAAAAAAAAAAATCAATCAAAAACATTTTTTTTTCAAAAAGAATTTTGGGCCCCAAAAAAAGTAGTAGGCATGATAGAAATCGCGAAATTGCATGTTTAACCCCCATAGCAACCCCATCTATCAAACATGGCAGCCATTTTTGTTTACTTTTTAGGAAAACATAATGGCTTGTATCTCATGAATGCCTGAACGGATTTCCATTCGGATTTTTTTGTTTGAAAGCTGTGAGCAATGTGAACACACGTGGTGCATTATCTAGGCATGGGTGTGCATGATCCGTGCACTATGAATTACATGGAAGTCTATGGAGACCAGATGCAACATTGAGTACGAAGGTATGTTAAAATGGCGGGGAATGTGTTAATATAATCGGTTTAATTTATAGCACAATGTCTTTCTTACCTATTTGGGAGAAAGTTCTGTCACTATCACAGTGAGACACACAACAGCCTGCCTGCAGGCTGCCGTGTGTCGCACAGGCTGCAAGATTGACAGTTTGACGACGAATGAGAACACACTTATTTGCATCGCGGGTCGCAGATCCGGTTCTAGACCGGATCCAGCCGGATATGGCAAGCATTTGCGGGAGCGGCCGGGGTTTCCGGGAGGTTCAGTGCCACTCGCGGGTGTGCGGGAGGAGACACTGATTTCCGCAACATCCGGGAGACTTGGGATGTCTGTGAAACATTTTGTCCTAATGTGTGATTTATGTAACAGTGTTTCAGAAATATTGTAAAATGATGTTTTAATAGTATTGTTCCTGCTGTTCTACATGCTGCCGACCAGGTGGAGAAATCACAGACTGAGGTTTCAACCTTTGATTTAAAAAATGTAGGGTTTTATGGAAGATACATCTGCACACATTGCTAGTTTGACCACTTCAAATGTTCTAATCTTAATATCCCACAACCTTAATTAGAATTGCCCTGTGTGTGTGTGTGTGTGTGTGTGTGTGTGTGTGTGTTTCCATCTGTATCTCCACGTTCAGCAGTTGTTCAATTGTCTAAAAAACATAATACAAAAATCAATAACGCATGTACCTTGCCCAACATCAACTTTATCACCTTCAGATGTGTCTCTACTTCTCATAATCCCCAAATGTTTAAAATATTTCCCCAAATTTTGGCCTGTAGGCGGCTTTGTCCTGTGATGCGATTTACATCACAAATGGGCGTCGACAAGCAGCACACTGCCTACAAGCAGAGATGGAGTGAGGGGGAGGGGGCAGTTCCAGAGAGAGCAACATCACGGTCTGTCTGCTTCACACCAAGGGGGACTAACAGGCACACACACAAAGGTGCCAGGCCCCCGCAGGGGGCTGTAGGCTAGTAGTTTAATAACCGAAAATAGCCTATCTACAAGCTGCATTGAGACCTTGTAGATTGGCTGTTCGTGGCGACCGACAACTTAATCAATGAGTGAATGTCTTTTGAATAATAATGTTGTTTTTTTTTGTTTCTTGAAGGACATTAAAAAAATTTAAATAAAAAAATTAAGCACACGCATGCACACACAGACACACGCACACGCAAACGCAAACGCACACGCACACGCACACGCACACACACACACACACACACACACACACAGTGTAGTAAGTGTAAGCAAAGAAGGTCAAGGTGGTTTGCAGCGGGGTTAAGGGTGGGTCAAGGGATTGTCTAGAGAGATTAGGCAGGGTAATCAGCACAGTGTGTGTGGGTCTATATATGGACCTGGCCCGTTTTGCATAACATGTTAACATGTCACACTGTTAAAGGACAACCTTGTATTTTTGGAGCGGTGAAAGCGCTCCCAATAGACAGGTATGTCCGTGGCTGGCTGGCTGGCTGGCTGGCTATGTGGCTGGGTATGTCTGTAGCCTGGCAATACCTTGAGTGGCCACACATGTTAAAGGAGGGGCGCTGTTGTGCAGGCACAAACACACATACAACACACACACACACACACACACACACACACACACACACACACACACACACACACACACACACACACACACACATACAGATTCACCGCTCCACTTCGAACCGAGGTTTGATTTTTTTACAACAAGGGTTCATATACATTTGAGGAAAGAAAAGATGAGTGTTAAAAAGGTTTTCATTTACTTCTTTCTCTTGTTTTAGTGATTTGGGGTTGGGGGCATGCACGCATGTGTGTCCGTGTGCGCGCGTTCAGCAGAGTGTCCTTTGGGAGTTCAGGCTGTCCTCCTCAGTCTGTGATGCATATTGAGTGGATAATACACCCTTTACTGACATTAATATTACTATGTTATATTTAGATGAGGACACCTACAGTTGGGAAGGTTGACGTTAAAAACTCACTTGCTGCCATTTAACAATACCTTCGTACTCCAATCCTGCCATGAGTCTCCATAGACTTCCATGTAATCAGTAGTGCACGGATAATGCACACCCATGCCTAGATCATGCACCACGTGTGTCCACATTGCTCACAGCTTTCAAACAAAAAAATCAGAATGGAAATCCGTTCAGGCATTCATGAGTTAACAGCCACTATGTTTTCCTATAATGTAAACAAAAATGGCTGCCATGCTTGAAAGATGGGGTTGCTATGGGGGTTAAACATGCGATTTCGCGATCGCTATCATGCCTACTATCGTTTTTGGGGTCAAAATTTTTTTTTTGAAAAAATGTATTTATTATTATTTATTTTTTTCAAAATTCTCGGGTTCCTCGGGATGGCAGGGAGGTACATCGCGAAATTCTCGTGTTCCTCGTTTTTGGCAGCAAATGAGTTAAGGCAGCTATTAACACGCACACACGCGTGCGTGCGCGCGCACACACACACACACACACACACACACACAGTGTTGTAAAAAGTACTCACATTTTATACTTAAGTAAAAGTATCAATACAGCAATATAGAACTACTCCATTACAAGTAAAAGTCCTGAATTCAAAATGTACTTGAGTAAAAGTATGAAAGTATTGGCATCAAAATGTACTTAAAGTGCCAAAAGTAAAAGTACAAAATGTTTGAAAATAGCAGATCTACAAGCTCACAACGCGTCGCATTGCGACGCGTTGTGAGCTTGTAGATCGGCTATTTTCAAATAGCCAAGGGATAAAATAAGGCTAAAGTGGTTAATATATGTTTTTTTTTATATTATAATGTATAACTGCAAAGTAACTAGTAGCTAAGGTTTTCAAAAAAATGTAGCAAAGTAAAAGTACAATATTTGGATCCGAGATGTAGTGGAGTAGAAGTAAAAGTATTAGAAATTGGAAATACTCAAGTAAAGTACAGATACCTCAAAATTGTACTTAAGTACAGTACTTAAGTAAAAGTACTTAGTTACTTTACACCACTGCACGCACACACACACACACACACACACACACACACGCACGCACACACACACACACACACGCACACACACACACACACACACACACACGCACACACACACGCACGCACACACACACACACACACAAAGGAAGTAGGGCAGAGGCAGTCTTTGCTAGGCACTGGGCCACGGCTATTGGAGAGTTCATTGTGTATGTATTTTGGACGCAGCTTCCCTCTGTGAGGAATGGAGGAAAGTGGATGTGTCATACTATATAGCTCTTAATTATCTTTGAGTTGTAGTTGTATGTTTTTTTTTATACCACAAAATGCCCTAGCACAGGGGTCAGCAACCCGCGGCTCTAGAGCCGCATGCGGCTCTTTAGCGCCACGCTAGTGGCTCCCTGGAGCTTTTCAAAAATGTATGAAAATGGAATTGTTTTAACGATTTTTTTTTATCGTCACTGTCGGGCAGAAACCTTGTATCTCCAAGTTTCAAATTTGTATGTTTTTTCGCAAATTAAAGCCCTGCTTCATCATACAAGACTGTCGCACAAAAGTAGTGAAAACAGCAGATCTACAAGCACACAACGCCTCGCGGTGTGCTTGTAGATCGGCTGTTTTCACTCGTTTAGTTCATTTTTTAAATGATGAATACAAGTTTTGAACGCACAAAGTTTCCACCCGACAACGACGATATATAAGGCTTTTATCATTTTTTGCGGCTCCAGGCAGATTTGTTTTGGGTTTTTCTGGTCCAATATGGCTCTTTCAACATTTTGGGTTGCCGACCCCTGCCCTAGTACATGAAAAGGAATAGAGGGTATGCGAATGCATAAAGTAGGCGTTCCCGCATAAGTCTGGGTATGATGATGTCACACACATACCCTCTATAGACGGGTTTCTTGTTTACAAACATTGAGACTAAATGCACAGCTGACTGTATCATGCAATCAATTCCGTCCAATCCCCAAACCTGTTGTTTTGGGGAGCTGCTGGTTTCATTGGCTAATTTTGGCGCCGAACCCTGCGCGCGCATCTAGTTTTATCAGTGAAACGTGGACCAGAAACCCGTCTATATACCACCACCTTCACCGCCATACAGCATGCACATTGTTGATATTTGGATTTCCATCATTGATATGATAATCCATCATCAGGGGCGTCACAAGGGGTAGGAAAGTGGGACTGAGTTACCGGGGCCCAAGGTGGAGGGGGGGCCCTAGTAACTTTAGCCATTGAAAAATAGCAGATATACAAGCTCACAGTGCGGCACCGAGTGCCGCGCTGTGAGCTTGTAGATCTGCTATTTTTGAAAAGTCGTGAAAATGTGCGCAAATCTTTGAATATATGTATTTTTTAAGTTAACATTAATTTTGTAACTAAAACTTTGCTTCTGGGGGGGGTCCCTGGAACTAAATATTTTGAGATGGGGGGGGGGGGGGGGGGGGGGGGGGGTCTGTCACACGAAAAAGTTTGAGCATCACTGACATGGAAACATAGGTTTCTTGGCACACATTTTCACGATTTTTCCAAAAATAGCAGATCTGCAAGCTCGCAGCGCGGCACTCGGTGCCGCGCTGTGAGCTTGTATATCTGCTGTTTTTCAATAGTTAACATTCATGGGGGGGGCCCGCAGTGAATCCTTGTACCCAGGGCCCAGAATTTGGTGTGACGCCCCTGTCCATCATTGTTGATAAGACTACATATCGCAGTTGTTGGGCAGGAACCTTGTATCTCCAAATTCTCCATATTTCAACCCTTTATGTTATTTTTCTGAACTAACAACCTACTTCAGCATACACAAGTGTCCCACAAAAGGAGTGAAAATAGCAGGTGCAAGCTTGTAGATCAGCTATTTTCACTCATTTAAAATACTATTCTTTTTTAATAATGTTAAAAAAAGGAACGGTTATGGACATTTTTTGTTTTTGTTTTTGTTTTTAGTTCTATTTCCACCCAACAGCAACGATATCCATTATGTAATCAATGATAATCCCTTTCTTTTTTTTTTCCTTTTTTTTTTTCTTTTGCATAAATCAGGGCTATTGAACACCCTTTACATCTGAGTGTTGGTTAAAATAATATTGAACCGATGGAAAGTAGAAAAAAGTGCTTGGGACAAAACCGCCTAACTCCTAGCCTCGCGTAGCCAGGCTTACTCATCTGCGAAGAGAAAAGCCTGGTGACAATAGAAGGCAGAAGACGTGAAGAGGGGGGGGGCTGAATTTTCCCGGAAGCTGTATTTTTGTCACAGTGCGGTGTTCCTGCAAACGTATTCCCTGCACGAAAAAAGCTGGTCTACGTCTCCTGCTCCGTCGGTTACGCTCGCAATAAACAATATACAAACAAAAACATTGATTCGAGCAATGTTACACCTATTCAGAGTGAGTTAAGAGCTACAATCTATTTTAGTTTTTTCGCTGGGGAATGTAAACAGACCCGCATCGCATGACGTAACTTCCGTTAACCGCAGCACTTCCGTCTCACACTTCAAGCCATATTGTCAACAGGGTGCCTAACTCCACACTTTCTGCCAAACCAGCTAGCCATTGAAAAATAGCAGATATACAAGCTTGCAGCGCGGCACCGAGTGCCGCGCTGCGAGCTTGTAGATCTGCTATTTTTGAAAAAGTCGTGAAAATGTGTGCAAATCTTTGAATATATATGTATTTTATTTTCAAAGGGTTTGTAATTCAAATTTTGCTTCTGGGTGGTCCCTGGAACTAGATATTTTGAGATGGGGGTCCGTGGCCAAATACATATCATTTTGGGGGTCCTTCACAAGGTTTGAGAACCACTGACATAGTAGTCTCTCAAGAACAGACTACCGTAATTGCCGGACTATAAGCCGCGGCTTTTTTCCCATGTTTTGAACCCTGCGGCTTATACAAAGGTGCGGCTTATATAACGATTTTTACAGCTAACGGACAGTTTGTTAGTTTTACAATGGTCTTTAACAAGGATTTATATATAGATTTATACAGCTAACGTCCACCAGGGGCGCTCTAGCAGGAAGCAAGAAGGACCCCTGCGGCTTATAGTCAGGTGCGGCTTATATATGTAAAGATTTGTTTTCTTTTCTAAATTTAGCTGGTGCGGCTTATATTCAGGTGCGGCTTATAGTCCAGCAATTACGGTAACTGAGCTCCAGTTAAGTGAAAAGGACCTTTTCTTTGACGATGGCTGGCCAGATTGCTGACATAGAAACATAGGTTTTTCAAAAAGTCTTAGAAGGATTCAAAAGACACTTATAGAATCGGGTCAAAATTCTAATGTTCACGGCTTTTAAAAAATAGCAGATCTACAAGCTCGCAGCGCGGCACTCGGTGCCGCGCTGTGAGCTTGTATATCTGCTATTTTTCAATAGTTAAAGCATAAAATAATGATACACAAAATGTGTACCCGTTCTAAATGGGTTAACTAATTTGGCGTGGGTGGGGGTTCAATATTATGCGTCATTAGAGTGACACAATTGCATTGCTTTTTCAACGCATACATAGGCATTGACTTTATTAATAGCTTCCTTGCAAAATACTCAACAGCAACTTTCTTACGGTGTTCACAAATCTTTACGATTATTATTATTGACCTGAATTTCCCTACGGAAGGTGGATCAATGAAGATTTGTCGAGGGTAGATATGTGTGAATGTGCGTGCGTGCGTGCAGGGGGGTCGCACCGAATTCTGGGCCCTGGGTACAAGATTTCGCTGCAGGCCCCCCCATGAATGGAAAATAGAAGATCTACAAGCTCCCAGCGCGGCACCGAGTCCTGCCTTGCAAGCTTGTAGATCTGCTATTTTTTTGAAAATTCTTGATAATTTGTGCAAGTCTTTGAATATTTCAAATCCTTCTAACGTTTTTTTTGAAAAAACCTATGTTTCTAGGTCAGTGGTGCTCAAGCATTTTCATGTGAAGGACCCCCAAAATATTTAGTTCCAGGGACCCCCCCCCCCCCCCCCCCCCCCCCCCCCCCCCCCCCCCCCCCCCTCCCCCAAGAATCAAAATTTGAGTTACAAATGTCCGCTTAAAAAAATACAGATATTCAAAGATTTGCAGACATTCTCATGACTTTTCAAAAATAGCAGATCTACAAGCTCGCAGCGCGGCACCGAGTGCCGCGCTGCGAGCTTGTAGATCTGCTATTTTTCAAGCTAGCTAAAGTATAAAATAATGAAGGCCCCCATCCACCTTGGGCCCTAGCGACTCAGTACCACTTCCCCCCCCTGGTGACGCCCCTGCGTGCGTGCGTGCGTGCGTGCGTGCGTGTGCGAGCGCGTGTCACCTGGCTTTGAGGTTCTTGAGTCGTGCTTCCAGGTCGTTGAGCAGGTTGACCTTCTTGCAGCACTGAGAGCAGTACACGTCCAGCTGCTCACTGCCGTACAGCTGACGCATCTTCTGAGGGGTCTGGCCCGCACTGCAGGGGGCACGCACACACACACACACACACACACACACACACACACACACACACACACACACACACACACACACACACACACACACACACACACACAATATAGTTTTTCAGACTTAAAGGACAACTTTAGTTTTTTACAACAAGGGTTCATATTTTAGATAAAAGATGAGTATTAAAATTATTTAATTTACTTCTTTCTATTGATTTAGAGATTCTTATTTTAGTGGTTGGGGGCATGCGTTTACAAGTGGCTAAATATGTCATTTTACACATAATAGGCCCATTCCCAAGATACAACGTACAACGCAACCTTTCATGGTTGGATGTGACTTTATGGGGGCCAGAAGCTTATTGTGTCTAAATAGACATATTTAGCCACTTGTACGCATGCAGCCCATGCGTACGCAAGCCCCACATTTTAGCACGGTAAACACGATAAAACAATAGAACGAAGCGAATGAAAACATTTTAACACTCACTTTTTCTTTTCTCTAATTACAATCTAAATTACACCTAGTGTGAGGTGAGCAGTGCTATTTATGAGATAATGCCATTAAGTGTCCCACGAAGCGTGGCCAATAGGACAACACACTTTGAGCCATTTGTGCCAAGATGTACCGGTAGACACATTTGTCCGCGTACAATTTACAGTTTAGGCATTTAGCAGACACTCTTAACTCACTTACTGCCAATTAAAAATGCCCTCGAGTGGCATTAGTGCCAGCCCTCTCCATAGACTTCCATGTAATTTGTAGTGCACAGATCATGCACACCCATGCACAGATCATGCACCATGTTTGTGCAGGCTGTTCACAGCTTTCAAACAAAAAAAAAAGATTGGAAATCCGTTCAGGCATTCTTGAGATAATAGCCATTATGTTTTCCTAAAATGTAAACAAAGATGGCTGCCATGTTTGATAGATGAGGTTGCTATGGGGGTTAAACATGCAATTTCGCGATTTCTATCATGCCTACTACATTTTTTGGGGTCCAAAAATTTTTTTTGAAAATTTTTTTTTTTTTGTTTTTTTTCTAAGTAAAAGTCGCCCAAAGTCGCTTGGCAGGGAAGCCCATAGTGAGAAAGTTGCTCTAAAAGTCGCCTGGCACTGTATGAGTTAAGAGCGACTTACAATAAGCAAGGTAATACATCAGGGGTCAGCAACCCGCGGCTCTAGAGCCGCATGCGGCTCTTTAGCGCCACCCTAGTGGCTCCCTGGAGCTTTTCAAAAATGTATGAAAATGGAATTGTTTTAACGATTTTTTTATCGTCACTGTCGGGCAGAAACCTTGTATCTCCAAGTTTCAAATGTGTATGTCTTTTCGCAAATTAAAGCCCTGCTTCATCATACAAGACTGTCGCACAAAAGTAGTGAAAACAGCAGATCTACAAGCACACAACGCCTCGCGGTGCAAGGCGTTGTGTGCTTGTAGATCGGCTGTTTTCACTAGTTTAGTTCATTTTTTAAATGATGAATACAAGTTTTGAACGTACAAAGTTTCCACCCGACAACGACGATTTATAAGGCTTTTATCATTTTTTTGCGGCTCCAGGCAGATTTGTTTTGGGTTTTTCTGGTCCAATATGGCTCTTTCAACATTTTGGGTTGCCGACCCCTGTAATACATCAATACAATAAGCAAGGTCAAGGTCAAGCAACATCAATACATCAAGTGCATAGAAACATCAATATAGACAAAAATAACATAGTAGGTAGACAGAGCACCTAATCAGTAAAAAGGCTATATTTAAACCCTAAAAAATGCTATCTGGCTTCCATGTATGGTCATTGGGGGGTAGGCGAGTGCTACGGTACGGACCAGGGACGTGCTGGGCCCCTGATTCAGCCCGGGAAAAAAGAGTTGGAGAGGCCCTCATTGCGCGCTATAGCGCTGCTGCTACTCAAAGATTTGCCATCTCAGATCATGACAAGTGACAAGCCAGTGGGCCAATTACATGAATTAGGCCTATATTTCGTTGTTGTCGGGTGGAAACCTTATGTGTCCATTTAAAAAATGATTTAAACTAGTGAAAACAGCCGATCGACAAGCGATATCGTCAAATGTGTACGTCTTTTGGTAAAGCAAAGCCCTGCTTCATCATACAATACTGTCGCGCAAAACTAGTGAAAACAGCCGATCTACACGTGTGCTTGTAGATCTGCTGTTTTCACTAGTTTAGTACATTTTATAGATGATAAATACAAAACGAACGGTTTTGGACACACAAGGTTTCCACCCGACAACGACGATACGCTATAAATATAAGGTGCTGGGAGTGAAAATTATAATGTAGGGGTGCCTCGGATTTATGGGGTGCCCTGAGACAAAAAAGCCCTGTGTTAACCCATTTAGGCCTGAACACATTATGACGCAATATTTTATGCTTTAACTATTGAAAAATAGCAGATATACAAGCTCACAGCGCGGCACCGAGTTCCGCGCTGCGAGCTTGTAGATCTGCTATTTTTGAAAAATCGTGAAAATTAGAATTTTGACCCGATTCTATAAGTGTCTTTTGAATCCTTCTAAGATTTTTGGGAAAAAACTATGTTTCTATGTCAGCAATCTGGCCAGCCATCGTCAAAGAACAGGTCCTTTTCACTTGACTGGAGCTCAGTTAGTCTGTTCTTGAGAGACTACTATGTCAGCGGTTCTCAAACCTTTTCATGTGAAGGAGCCCCAAAATGATATTTATTTGGCCACGGAACCCCATCTCAAAATATCTAGTTCCAGGGACCACCCCAGAAGCAACATTCGAGTTACAAACGTTCGCTTTGAAAATGCATACATTCAAAGATTTGCACACATTTTCACGACTTTTTTCCAAAAATAGCAGATCTACAAGCTCGCAGCGCGGCACTCGGTGCCGCGCTGTGAGCTTGTATATCTGCTATTTTTCCACCGGTTAAAGCGTTCAATAATTCTAGGCCTAAATTAAAGATTAAATGGTTTAAATAAAAAGGGAAGCCCTTCCTCCCTACCTGGAGGGCAGCGATGAGCCCAGGTCGGAGATGTTTCGGTTGTCGTCCTCGGGGCACGGGCTGCTGGGAGTGAACTCCACGTCCTCGCCCTCGCCATAGTCCTCGAACTGCTCCTCCCCCGAGATGACGGACGCCAACGCCGAGCCAATCAGCTGCCCGGGACTGTATATACGTGCACAGGAGGCGTGAGTTAACCCATTTAGGCCTAAGCATTATTGACTGCTTTATCTATTGAAAAATAGCAGATCTACAAGCTCACAGCGCGGCACCGAGTGCCGCGCTGCGAGCTTGTAGATCTGCTATTTTTTGAAAAAGTCGTGAAAATGTGTGCAAATCTTTGAATATAATGTATTTTCAAAGCGAACGTTTGTAACTCAAATTTTGCTTCTGGGGTGGTCCCTGGAACTAGATATTTTGAGATGGGGGTCCGTGGCCAAATAGATATAATTTTGGGGGTCCTTCACATGAAAAGGTTTGAGCACCACTGACATAGTGGTCTCTCAAGAACAGACTAACTGAGCTCCAGTTAAGTGAAAAGGACCTTTTCTTTGACGATGGCTGGCCAGATTGCTGACATACTGTAGAAACATAGGTTTTTCAAGAAACCTTAGAAGGATTCAAAAGACACTTATAGAATCGGGTCAAAATTCTAATTTTCACGATTTTTCAAAAATAGCAGATGTACAAGCTCGCAGCGCGGCACTCGGTGCCGCGCTGTGAGCTTGTATATCTGCTATTTTTCAATAGTTAAAGCATAAAATAATGAAACACAAATTGTGTACCTGTTCTGAATGGGTTAAAGGGATAGTTCACCAGGAAAATGTTTCCCATCGATTGCTGGAGAACTTGAGTTCATGGATATTGTTTTTGTTTTTGTCACATTCCTAAGGCAATGTATGGCTTGTTGTAGTCCTACACCCGCCATGTTGAGGACCAACACAGGTGCCCTGATTGGCGTAGAACATTAGTTCTATGCCAATCAGACAATCAGGGACGTGCTGGGCCCCTGATTCAGCCCGGGAAAAAGAGTTGGAGAGGCCCTCATTGCGCGCTATAGCGCTGCTGCTACTCAAAGATTTGCCATTTCAGATCATGAAAAGTGACAAGCCAGTGGGCCAATTACATGAGTTATATTTTGTCGTTGTCGGGTGGAAACCTTGTATGTCCAAAACCGTTTGTTTTGTATTTATCATTTTAAAAATGATTTAAACTAGTGAAAACAGCCGATCTACAAGCACACAACGCCCCGTTGTGTGCTTGTAGATCTGCTGTTTTCACTACTTTTGTGCGACGGCCTTGTATGATGAAGCAGGGCTTTGCTTTGCGAAAAAATGTACACATTTGAAACTTAGAGATACAAGGTTTCTGCCCGACAGTGACGATTTACTTTGTTGGCCGCCCAGCCCCCAAAGTGGAACAAAGGCCGACATTTTATTTATTTTTTCCCCCTAATGGCCAGCCTGGACCGGCCGGGAATGAACCGGCCGTTCGGGAGTTGTCCCGCTTTTCCCAATGGCCAGCACGTCCCTGCAGACAATTCAAACACCTGTGTTGGTCCTCAACATGGCGGGTGTAGGACTACATGGACACTTTGGGTGCGTTCGGAAACCCGCACCGGATGTGTGCTCAGTGTAGTGAGTGCAGTGGGCGTGACGTTGGAGAGTGCGTTCAGTGTGGCTTATTTACGAACGACCAGTTTTAACAGACAGCTGTGCGCTTTTTCACTCTGAACTTTCTGAAAAGCAGCAGTTGCTGCTGAGTATGCTAACGTAACGTTGCTATTAGGAGATGTAGTGTAGGTCTAATTCACAACATTGGCATACCTGTTGTTAATTTACATGTTGATGTGTGTGAAACTATCAAGCCCAAACGACCAATTAAGCTTCAAGTGCTGTATTTTGCGGTTATTTCCTCCATCGTTCACAGCTGAGAAGCATTCAAGAGTAAAACCAACCAATCAGAACACCGCACCACACCGCCAAAACCCATCTTCTGAGTAGGGTTGGCGAGTGTGTGCACTCAACACACTGGTGCTCCGCGCACTGGATTTCCGAACGACAACGCACCAAGTGCACCGAATAAACGAACGACAACATGGCCCACCAGTGCGTTGAGTGCGCATTTCCGAACGCACCCTTTGTCAAGTCCACTACCATTGAAATAACGTGTTTTTTTTTCAGTTGCCTCGTATTGATGTTCTGTGTATTTAATTCTTATTTTAAACGTGGTGTCAGTAAAAAGGAACATCTCAGGTGCAGTATAGTGACTGGGGCATATCATGTTTTTTTTTGTTTTTTTTTTACTATGTTTTAGCAAATTCAACATAAACAACCATATAAGGCGGGGGTCAGCAACCCGCGGCTCTAGAGCCGCATGCGGCTCTTTAGCGCCGCCCTAGTGGCTCCCTGGAGCTTTTTCAAAAATGTATGAAAATGCAAAAAGGTATTTTTTGTTTTAACGATTTTTTTATTGTCACTGTCGGGCAGAAACCTTTCAAATTTGTATGTTTTAAAGTAAATCCCTGCTTCATCATACAAGACTGACGCACAAAAGTAGTGAAAACAGCAGATCTACAAGCACACAACGCCTCGCGGTGCGAGGCGTTGTGTGCTTGTAGATCGGCTGTTTTCACTAGTTTAGTTCATTTTTTAAATGATAAATACAAAACAAAGTTTTGGACATACAAGGTTTCCACCCGACAACGGCGATATATAAGGCTTTTATAATTGTTTGCGGCTCCAGACAGATATGTTTTGGGTGTTTTTGTCCAATATGGCTCTTTCAACATTTTGGGTTGCCGACCCCTGATATAAGGGGAACCAGGGCAGGCCAAGGCAGAAAGAGCCTGCTGGTTGGTCAGTCAGGGACCAACCAGAAGGCCTCCCTATGGAGACCCAAAGAGTCTGCATGGGGTGAGTAATTGATATCCCTTTAATGGTTGGGCATTACTATAGCACTTTAAATTCATATCCCCCCCCCCAACACACACACACACACACACACACACACACACACACACACAAACAACACACACACACACACACACACACACACACGCACGCGCGCGCACACGCACACGCACACGCACACACACACACAGCCTGTAGTTTTAAACATAGCGTCTGACCTGTCCCCACGCCCCAGGTCACAGAGGTCAGAGCCGTTTGCGTGTTCGCTGCTGCTGTCCATCTCGCACTCTCCGTCCGCGCCGCCGTCGCCCTGCCCGTACGCACTGCATTCTGGGTAAGGTCGCGTGCACATGATGATGGGCGGCCCGAGCCTGGCTTCGCCGTTCTGCACGAGAACACACGTACGCGCGCACGCACGCACGCACGCACGCACGCACACACACACACACACACACACACAGGGCAAAACAAACCGTGAATGAGATTCAAATGAAAATTATATGACATTTATAAACGGTATGAACAACTCATGAGTCAGTGTGAAGGCCACTGATTGGCCCTTCACTGACCGATCAATTTCAAAGTTCTGTCTTTCCAAAGCCTTGCATTTATAAAGGAGAGTCTGTAGCAAGGGAGCTAATACAACCCAGCAGGTATACTCGCCGTCAATCGAAAGTATCATCAGGAAGTGCAAAGACGACACTTGATTAATAGTACAAGTTTGGGTTATGGATTCGTTGGGAGTATTGCCTCTGATAGCTTCACAGTACAATGTCCTCTTTGTCGTATATTTACACTCCTGGGGAATATCATTCAACAACACAGCAGTGTTGAGAGGAGGACATAAATTAATACATATCTTAAAGGCCTGCTGACACGCCCCGAAATTATAATAGTATGATACAGTAGGTCACGTGGTCTCTCTCAAGACGTTCTGAAACTATGAAACTCATGTCACAGTGTAATCTGCCCCTCGCCCCCCAACAACAGCTGACCAGTACAGTAAGTAGTCTAAGTACAGTACATTAATTTGATTGGCTTATTGCGCATTCTCACAATGACATCATAAACATATTAACTCATATTTTAAAATGACTTTTTTTTTAAGTGACAGTACCCCTTTAGATGACAGTCCTACTTTAAGCAATCATAAAATAGCCAATGGTTGGCGCATGGACTCACCCATCCACTTGATTGAAAACAATGTTTAAAACGAATGAATATCTTTATCATTTGGTTCATTGTTTTACTTCATCTCTCCCCCGTCCTGCTTGATGATCTCTTTCACTGTGTTTAAGGATAGTAAAAGCAGCTTCATTAAACCTCTGATTTACAGTCAGATCTCTCTGTCCATTATTATAAATGGATAAGGTGGTAAAAATGTCCGGGATGCTACGTTAACTACTCCTGCTGGGGACCCTAACCCTAACCCTTTTGGACAATTTGTCAAATGATATAAGAAATACACAAACGTTGTGAAAATAGCTGATCTGCAAGCTCACAACGCCTCGCAGCGCGAGGCGTTGTGAGCTTGCAGATCTGCTATTTCCACAATATTAATCTGTGGAACCGAGTCAAACTAACTGTAATGCCTCAACTCCTACAAGTCCAAGTGCTTGTCAGGGTGGGGAGGTCTCCAGTTCAAACATGATCATTTCGGGGGATCACGGCCTGAAAAGGTTGAGAACCACTGTTCTACACACAACAGGGGTGATCACAGTCTTAACACTATTGTAAGGTAGTGTTGTATTTGATTAAGCGATTGGATGTTGATTTAGGCTTATATTTCATGCAGTAGTTTCTCTCTCTCTCTCTCTCTCTCTCCTTCCAGGGTGCCCCTCTCGTTCAGCTCACACCCCAGTAAGCACAGAGAAAGAGACATACAGTGCTGTGTGATAATTGAGCATGAACACACACACACACACACACACACACGCACGCACGCACGCACGCACGCACGCACGCACGCACGCACGCACGCACGCACGCACCACACACACGCACACACACACACACACACACACACGTGTAAGTGGGTCGATGTAAAATTGCACGTGGCCACATGCAGAGGAATTTCACAAGCCATCCATGGAACTTTGACCTCTTGCTTGGTGTGTGTGTGTGTGTGTGTGTGTGTGTGTGTGTGTGTGCGTGCGTGCGTGCGTGCGTGCGTGTTTGTAGGGGGAGGGGGGATTTGGGTTGTCTCCATGGGTTGATGCACCGCGCTGGGACCCCGTAAAAAGGAGGGGTGTGGGGGGCACAGAGGTAGTGTGTGGATGCAGCGTGGCCTAGATCTGTCAGTGTGTGGTGTGTGTGTGTGTGTGTGTGTGTGTGTGTGTGTGTGTGTGTGTGTGTGTGTGTGTGTGTGTGTGTGTGTGTGTGTGTGTGTGTTAATAATGTATGTAACTGTCTGGCCTCACGTGAGTGTGGTACAATAATACATACAGTGCCACCCTCCCATAAACACATGCACACATTTGCATGGCATACAACAACAACAAAATAAGCACCTGCTCTCACTTAGCACGAAAAGGAATATGTGTGCATGCGTGCGCGCGTGTGTGCGTGCTAAGGATGGGACGATAAGCGATATTATCATTTATCGTCACGATAATCGTATCGTGGAGATTTAATTCATCGTGATATCGTCCTCCGTCGTGCACTGGGACCAATTCACCTTTTATTTGCCGAGCTGCATATCCGCTACCGTTTAAACCCTCTATTGGTAAAACGTACTTATAATATACGTAATATACGTTGATACAGCCTTTTTTTTCGCTCTACCAAATGTCTTTGCCAAAAAATAGCTCTACGAGCTTGTAGATATGCTAATTTTTGGCAAATGTTCCGACCCAGGATAATGGTTGGGGATATTTTGATTATCGTAATAATATCGTAAATCGCGATTTCTTTGGTCACAATAATCGTCATATGACATTTTCATGTGGTCCCATCCCTATAGTGCAGGGGTTCCCAAACCTTTTTGTCTCAGGGCACCCCATAAATATTTGTTTAATCCGAGGCACCCCTATTTTTCACTCCCACCTTATGTTTATAGTATATCGTCGTTGTCGGGTGGAAACCTTGTATGTCCAAAACCATTCGTTTTGTATTTCTCATCTATAAAATGATCTAAACTAGTGAAAACAGCCGATCTACAAGCACACAACGCCTCGCATCGCGAGGCGTTGTGTGCTTGTAGGTCGGCTGTTTTCACTAGTTTTGTGCGATAGTCTTGCATGATGAAGCAGGGCTTTGCTCTACCTAAAGACGTACACATTTGAAACTTGGAGATACGAGGTTTCTGCCCGACAGTGACGATATGTTAGTGATTATGTTGCGAGGAAAACGTTGAGATAACAGACATTTTGGTTAGAACTGACTGAAAATAACTTCATGCTTAAAATGATACTAAATATTTTTTCAAGTGTCCAAATAAATTCCAAATATTATCAAATGATCTCGCGGCACCCCTGGACTGCCGTCGCGGCACCCCAGGGTGCCCCGTCACCCACTTTGAAAACCCCTGCTGTAGTGCGTGCATGTGTGCGTGCCTAACATTCCAGTGGAATTGGCAGGGTAATGTGTCTTGGGGACAGCATTGCCCTGTACTGTAGCTTTCATTTTTACACATCATCAATAATACACGCTCGGCTGTCTGAGACTGAAGTGCTTTTCTGGGGAGAGGCAACAGAGGCGTCAATTGGGTATGGGCAAGCTATGGCAGCTGCCATACCTTGGCTACAGGGGAAAATAATAAAATGTACTGTAATCGTGCCTGTTGCTAAGGTATGGCAACGTGACTGGTGTCTTGCACTCGCGCGAGGGCGCGCGTGCAAGACACCAGTCATGTTGCCATACCTTAGCTTTTTCTGAACTGACGCCACTGAGAGGAAATGGATTTTTTAGAGACGACGGGGAAGGGAGGCGGAAGAGAGGGAGGTGAATCAAGGTCAGCTCGGAAGAGAGAGGGGAGAAATGGAAAAACAAATAAATATCCATTCTTCTTTTTGTTTGTTTCATTTGTTTGGTTTTGTTTCCTAAAATATGTTTCAAAAGGTTTCCTCAGAGATTATAATCAAAAATGTTCCGAAATGAAACGATTGTCAAAAGAATTTCACGCATTCATAGAAATTCCATGAATGTAAAAAAGAAAGGTGTGATGTACTGAAAACAGTAGATCTAGAAGCTCACGACGTGCCGCATCGCGTGGCACTGCGAGCTTGTGGATCTTATAGTGTCACCAGTTATGGTCCCAGGGAGATGTTACATTTCCCTTTCGGGTCTCAAGCTAAAAGGTTTGGGAACCGCTGAGGTACACAGTAAAATCCTGAGTCTAAATTTAACTCATAGAGGGTGTACAAATGGAACCAAATGGACCCGCAAGGGTCCGTTTGGTTCCTTTTGTACACCCTCTGAGTTACAGAACTTTAAGGGTCCGCTTGGTCCGATTTGTATTATTTAGGCATTAAGCAGACGTTCTTTCTTCTTAGCCTATGCAGAGCAACTTACAATAAACAAGATAGATAATCACATGACATAGAGAGAACTGTGTAGTGGTGCCTCAAATAAACTAGGATAAGGATAGTGGAAACTTCAAACACTATGATCCTAGCATCTGTCTAAACAACATGCTATCTACAGTCATTTGTAAACTCAGGACTGCGCGATGTAATAACAGGCAAACCCATACCAATAAAACAACCATGTTTAACCATGTGTACAGTGTGTGTGTGTGTGTGTGTGTGTGTGTGTGTGTGTGTGTGTGTGTGTGTGTGTGTGTGTGTGTGCGTGTGCGTGTGCGTGTGTGTCTGTGTGCGTGTTTGGGCCATAAATACATTCCAGTGCCAAGCAATGCGTCGGCTCTACCTTCTCTGCATGGCGTTTCTATCACTCTGACGGCTGCTATCGACGCAACGCTTAAAACAAAGCATGTTTGATTGAAACTTTATTGATTTTATCCCTCCCCTCGGTGCAAACACACAGGGTGAAGAGCGCGGCGAGCTACAGCAAGTTAAGATTTAAGATTTAAGACGCAATGCCTGTTACAATGAAATATAGCAAGTACCACTAAGGACACTGTTAGAATGAAGAAGTAGAGGTCCAATTTCACCCTTGGAATGACAGACTGCGCTAAAAGCTTCAGTTTAAGTCAGGGTCAAACTAAAGATTGACACACGTGGATTTGTAGCTGTGTGCCGGGAGTTTTAAGTGGCATTATGTAACCTTTGTGTGAATGCAACTTTATTCTATTCAATCTATAGGGCAGAGTATGTTAATACAATGTGTGAAGCAAGATCAACACATCAAATTACATAGAAAATAGTAGTCTAGGATCACAGCTCAACCAATAACCCATCATCATCAGTGTGAACCGTATAATAAAATAAATCATCTTTACACTGAAACTATACAAGGTGCAATTGGGGCGGTTGTACTTGGTCTCCCCGCTCTTCAATTGTAGTCGGGGGCCTAAGGGAGATGACATGGTAATCTCGCGCTAATTGGTAATCTCGCGCCAGATGTAGCCCAGGGTATGCTCTAATGATTTAGCTAGGGCGCCCAAGTTGGCGACCTTCAGGGTCGCCACAGCGGCCAAATCAAGTTGGGCTCCCATCGACTTTCTATACAGGAGGAAAATACCCAGAAAAACACTTTTTTTCTGGGTATTTAAGTTGGATGTGAGGGGTCTAACTAGGGGTTTGTAATGATGCTGAATCCATTGCAAGCATTTGTTTTGCACAAAAAACATTCCTTGGGCTACAAATGGCCTTAGAAAACGATGGTTTAGTGATGAAAAGTGATGAGTCATCACTTTTCAGAGTTTTTTGGGGTGTTTTCTGGAGCTGTGGCGACCCCGAAGGTCGCCGACTCGGGCGCCCTATAGCTAAATCATTAGAGCAAGCCCTGAGCTACATCTGTGCAAAGTTTCACGCTTTTAGACTGATTAGCGCGAGATATCCTTAATTAAGTCCCCCGACTATTGAGACATTTAGATCCTGTGTCTAGGTTGGACACGACCTTTGGTGCGGTCCTGTTCCTGGTTTGACAAAAGTACATTTATATCCCCTGAGCAAGCAGGCCAGAATCTACAGTATTAGCTCAGCAGTAAGAAAAGGAAAGTCAGTGCGGCTTTAAAGATTATTATGAAGTCACAGAGGGCTTCTTTTGTGCATCATGAGTACCTCCACACAAAAGGGATTAAAAAAAAAATTAAGAACAAAGGTCAATGTTTCACTGCATGTTTCACACACACACACACACACACACACACACACACACACACACACACACACACACACACACACACACACACACACACACACACACACACACACACACACACACACACACACACACACATCCATATGACCGAGGCATCAACTACAGTACTTTCTGGACTATACGGCGCACCTGACTATAAGGCGCACTGTCAATGAATGGTCTATTTTCAAACTGTTTTCATATATAAGGCGCACCTGACTATAAAGCGCACATAATAGACGCTACCGTTGCGTTATGCATCAAACAGATGGAGCTGTGCTAAAGGGAATGTCAATGTCAATGAATGATCCATATATAAGGCACACTGGACTATAAGGCGCACTGTAGTTTTTTTGATAAAATTAAAGGCTTTTGAGTGCGCCTTATAGTCCGGAAAATACGGTATATGAATCATTTTGACGTTTAAGTTACATTTAGACAAAAGCGTTTGCGAACCATAAAATGATGCCAACAGTAGAACAGTGTCAGATAGGCTATGCATAGTTATATAGCAGACTAGAGTTATTTCCAAACTTGGCAGAAGACACGTATTGTCCAGCCGTTTAGAAAGAGAGAGAGAAACACAGAGAAAGAGAAAAACAAGAGAGGTAGAGACTGAGACAAAGAGGGATGGGCGGCGTGCAGAGAGAGAGAGAGAGAGAGAGAGAGAGAGAGAGAGAGAGAGAGAGAGAGAGAGAGAAGCTCACTAGAGGAATGCCAATAGACTCCCTGCATTATGTCCCAGACAGGGGTGTCACAAGGGGTAGGAAAGTTGGATTGAGTTAGGGCCCAAGGTGGAGGGGCCCTAGTAACTTTAGCTATTGAAAATAGCAGATATACAAGCTCACAGCGCGGCACCGAGTGCCGCGCTGTGAGCTTGTAGATCTGCTATTTTTGAAAAGTCGGGAAAATGTGCGCAAATCTTTGAATATATGTATTTTTTTAGTGAACATTTGTAACAAAAATGTTGCTTCTGGGGGGTCCCTAGAACTAAATATTTTGAGATGGGGGGGGGTCCTTCACATGAAAAAGTTTGAGCATCACTGACATGGAAACATAGGTTTCTTGGCACACATTTTCACGATTTTTCAAAAATAGCAGATCTACAAGCTCGCAGCGCGGCACTCGGTGCCGCGCTGTGAGCTTGTATATCTGCTGTTTTTCAATAGTTAACATTCATGGGAGGCCCACAGTGAATCCTTGTACCCAGGGCCCAGAATTTGGTGTGACGCCCCTGGTCCCAGATGACCTTTTGCGAGTAGCTAACAGGCACGAACACGCACGCACGCACACACACGCAATCTCTTTCTCTTTCTCTCTCCAGTCACATACAGGCTGCATGCACGGGTGCTCACAGCAGGTGGCTGTCAAACTTTTGTCAGTTAACTACCAGCGTACTCCCCCCAGAAAACACACACACAACCCTAAAGCCCCGTTTCCACTCCAGCTTTAGCACCACACTACACCACCCTGCACCGCACCACACTGCACCACGTACAAATATTTAAATCTTACATTACAAAATGTTCCATTACAAAAAGGTAACCCTATCAGTAAGAAACAAATTCGACCCTGTCATGATGCTGAATCCACTGCAAGCATTTGTTTTGCACAAAAAACATTCATTGGCCCCAGAAAACGCCCACAAAACTGATGAAAAGTGATGACTCATCACTTTTCATCACTAAACCATCATTTTCTGGGGCCATTTTTAGCCCAAGGAATGTTTTTTGAGCAACACAAATGCTTGCAATGGATTCAGCATCATGACAAACCCCTAGTTAAACCCCTCACATCCTACTTAAAGCAAATCTTTTTCTGGGTATTTTCCTCCTGTATAGAAAGTCGATGGGAGCCCAACTTGATTTGGCCACTGTGGGTATTTGCAGTGAGCAGATTATGGTAGATTTTTTATCCTGGCTAGTAGACCTAATTTCCTGTCAGAATCAGTTGAGAAACTAAATAACACAATTTTTTTCCAACCTGAGTGGATTTTTTTTTACTAGACTAATACAGGGAAAAAGCCCCCCCCCCCAAAAAAATATTCTTTAAGTAGCATGTGAGGGGACTATCTAGGGATTTTTCATTATTCTGTATTCATTGCAAGCATTTGTTTTGCACGAAAAAACATCCATTGGGCAAAAAATGGACCCTACAAAACTGTGAAAAGTGATGACTCATCACTAAACCATACTAAACCATAGTTTTGTAGGGTCCATTTTTAGCCCAAGGAATGTTTTCGTGCAAAACAAATGCTTGCACAAATACCTCTAGGTGCAAATTTTCACGCCGGAAGTGAACACCCTTTTCACATTATTTCTCCCACTAATAAGACACATGCTCCCATAGGAGCAGCAGGAGAAAGAAAAGGGACGTCTCGTGGTGCGTTGTCACTCCTGCAGCTGGAACTGGAAGGAGTTGGAACTCCACTGGGTGGCGTCGCAGTTGAGCATGGCACGCTCTGCGAAGGTCACGTTCCCTGCTGCATCGATCAAGACGACGGTGTTGGTCCTTGTGCCATAATGAGGAGAACGGACACACACGGCCGAAAGGGCCTGGAGCATGGACTTGCTGTAGCCTCCTTGACCATGGCCTTCCTGGACAGGCTCCGGGGTGTTCAGCTCCTCATCGATGAGAACAGAGAGCAGCTCTTGCACAAGGCCGTCGCAGGACAGCGACTGCTTATCGACCACGCTGGTGAGCATACGCTTGCCCCGCTGCAGCTTCCTCCATGGCGTCTCCAGCAGAGAGCTGCTTAGACCATAGATTCCTGGTTTTAGACGAAGGGGCTTTGGGCTGCCACTGTTGCCATAGTAACACATTCTTTGGCTTTGAACTCGGCCGTGATGAGGTTGAAGCCATTGTACAGGTGGCCTTCGGCTGAGACCTTTTTCAGGTAGGAGTGGCTGTCCACGTCCCGGTCTGCCAAGTAGTTGGACACCAGAAATCCTCGCCCTTGTGCCTCAGGGTTGCTCCGTCCTTCTAGGTAGTTGGTGATAGCAGCCAACTTGCCCCTCTTGGTGATTCCTAGCCACGAGCCTCCTCCTTTGGCGTATTCCAGGTCAAATCCACTGAGGATCTCTGTGTTGTTGGCCCAGAAGTCAGCGGCTTTAGATGGCCTTTTGTAGAACTCATCTCTGTTCGCAGCCAATATAAGCCTGTAGGCATTTTTGGATGCCGGCCGAGGGTCAAACTTGAAAAAGATGATACACATGGGGGTTTTCAGGGACTGAAGACGAGGGTCTCACTCAGTCCACTTTCAAAGGATGCTCATGATGAAGATGTTTGTCTACCACTTTGTCAAAAGCGAACCGTGTGACTCTGGCTGTGTGTGTTGTTGCGACCGTTAGGTCGCAGTTTAGTATCAAAACCTCCACCGGCCGTCCGTCCGTCGGTCGGTCACACGTCACACCTTTGTTTGTGTACGGTGTGATGTCATACTGATGTCAGCAGTGTGATGTCATACTGATGTCAGCAGCTATGTCTCTATATATGGAGTTATATGTTGTTCGTGTCCAAATATGGGGCTTGTGAGGTCAGACTTAGTGAGATTCGTCGGTTATCTCCATATATGGAGGGAGAACCAGCTTATGAGCCGATGAGTTGTGTCAGAGTCGAGATCCTGCTTGCATCTAATCTGTCGGTAGATAATGCCGGTCTTATATAAGGGTCATTTGTGTACGGTGTGATGTCATGCTGATGTCAGCAGTGTGATGTCATACTGATGTCAGCAGCTATGTCTCTATATATGGAGTTATATGTTGTTTGTGTCCAAATATGGGGCTTGTGAGGTCAGACTTAGTGAGATTCGTCGGTTATATTTGTGGAGATAAGCGACCTCCCGATTAGGGAGTCTTACTGGTTTAGATCACTCAGTCTGTGTGCCCTCGCAATCTGACTTAGTTGGCTCGATTTAAAACTCTGACCGCCGTATTATCTGATTACCTGATGAAGACCCGCTGCGGTTGAAACGTTGTATTTCCATCCTGAAATAAATGTGTCGCTGGAGCATTAGAACAGCGTGCGGACCTCCTCTTCTTTCTATGGTGCGTATTTTTGGTCCAGATACTGGGTGAAATTTTTTTGTCTTTTCGATAATTCTCAGTAGAGCTAGAAAGACTGGTGAAAATAGTAGTTTATAATGGTGGCAGCGGAATAGAGCAGGCCATTAATCAGTAGCATGGAAAGTGTTAACTATTGAAAAATAGCAGATATACAAGCTCACAGCGCGGCACCGAGTGCCGCGCTGCGAGCTTGTAGATCTGCTATTTTTGAAAAATCGTGAAAATGTGTGCCAAGAAACCTATGTTTCCATGTCAGTGATGCTCAAACTTTTTCATGTGAAGGACCCCCCCCCATCTCAAAATATTTAGTTCCAGGGACCCCTCAGAAGCAAAATTTGAGTTACAAATGTTCACTTAAAAAATACATATATTCAAAGATTTGCGCACATTTTCACGACTTTTCAAAAATAGCAGATCTACAAGCTCGCAGCGCGGCACTCGGTGCCGCGCTGTGAGCTTGTATATCTGCTATTTTTCAATGGCTAAAGTTACTAGGGCCCCCCTCCACCTTGGGCCCCGGTAACTCAGTCCCACTTTGCGTATTTTTGGTCCAGCACCTGTAAATGTTTGGAGATGTGCGTGCTTCCCCCTTTGCTCTATAGTTTAAATGAACACGTGTTTGATTGCGACCGTAGGTCGCAGATAGCTATGACCGTAGGTCGCAGTTAATGGCAGATCTTGTCCGTATCTTGTAAAGCCTATAATGTCTATAGCTCAACCTGTTCGTTGACATTGTGATATCATATTGTTGTGACATCACCTCATCAAAGATCAAACCCTGGATATCCATACATGGAGACGACTGTACATCCGATTCTCAGATGATGCCCTGTTAGGGCAACCACACTAATAGAATCCCTTTTATGCCCATCAATATTAAGCCCATATCTGGGAATGCCCATATATAGACATATTGTGTCAGTTTAACCAGTCCAACTTAAACAACCAGACGCAACTCGAATCACACTTGCAATTTAATTCGGTCCTGTGTCAATTCTGTCCTTTAGCTGAGGATTAAGGTGTATATACCGTTCCTAACGAGCCTTCAACCGTGTCTTCCGTGTCAAGTTTACTGCCCATATATGAAGATCCCTGATGTCATCTTTATTAAGCTCATATCTAACAGGACTTCATATTGGGATGCCCATATATGGAGGAAGACAAGTCCATATCTGTGTGGCTGGTTCAGACAGGGATCTCCATGTATGGGCATAAAAGGGATGTACTATATACAGTAGATGGATCTCCATATATGGGTACCAGGGGTCTCCATTTATGGGTAACTGGTCCGATATACATCACTGGCCAGATGGCCAAGGGCGAGGTCACATGTCGCCCTGAGGCGAACCTGTCTCCTGATGTTATTCATCTCAGGTATACTCAATTAGAGAATGTCGAATAATTGTTCTTTTCATCAACATTCGCCTGTTATCTCTCCTATGGTACCAACATCAATACAGCATGGAATTGTGGGGGGGACAGTTTATCCAACGACAACAAGTCTACCGTTCTCCTCTGCACTCACACACATGCCAGACTCATGGGTAGCAACCGGTTTAAAGGCACGCTAGCCTGTGATAGGCTCCGTCTAAATAGGCTGAAGGGATAATACGCTATAGCGGCGGATAAACCAGAAACCTGACTTTATGAACGCAATACTAACTGGACCACAATGGAAAGAAGCCCCTACAGCAGGGGTCTTCAACGTTTTCAGGCCAAGGACCCCTTAGTTGAGAGAGAGATGAAGCAGGGACCCCCACAACCTGTTCAGAGATTCCATATTGTTTCATTGTTTGACAGCACGATCATCAGTGTATTTTGGATTCATGTCAATTTGTGTTTTCAGCTATTTAACCACTTGAACTGTCAATAGTTGGTCAACTTGACCTTACATTCTGTAATTAATCTGCTCTTTTTCCCCTCTACACCAAAGCTCTTTTCCAAAAAAAATAGCCGATCTACAAGCTCACAACGCCTCGCACCGCAAGGCGTTGTGAGCTTGTAGATCTGCTATTTTTGGCTGAAGTTCTCAGAATATGGACGCTAGGGTTCAAGTGGTTAATATGACAAAGGAGAAAAAAAGGTTCCTATCACGAAAAGATTTGGAGGACCCCCTGTAGTAACTCTGAGGAGGACCCCTTAGGGGTCCCGGACCCCCTGTTGAAGACCCCTGCCCTATAGGGCCTTTTGTGTTATCCTTTTAACAATCATTGTAAACTGCGTGGCTCGGTACAAATTGTTAATATGTTCAATCAATCAGTGAAGAACGTAACAACCATGATGAGCCATGCATGCACGCACTCACACACATACACACACACAGTCCATTGGAAAAAAAACGCATACCTTTGTGTCCCGAAATCCCACGTGCGTCTTCTCTCTAATCCCAAGACACCGGTTAAACACATACACGCACGCACGCGCGCACGCTCACACACACACAATATCCTTGGTGATCGAGCCAATATGTGGCCTCCACAAAACCCACTATAGGCCACTGTACTCGTTATTGGGATTCAATCCATGGAATCAGCCGCTGAGACGCGCCGTTAGCGATGCACCTTCAACACACACACGCGCGCGCGCGCGCACATACACATAGTTCGCGGTCATTCAGATTTCAACACACGCGTTGCACACCAAGTTCCCGGGACAAAGCCACACCCCCTCTCTCCCCCTCCCCTCCCAGTCAGTCTAGCTCTCTCTCTCTCTCTCTCTCTATCTATCTCTCTCTCTCTCTCTCTACCTATCTATCTCTCCTGGTCTGTCTGTCTGTATGTCTGTCACTCCACCATTCTACCTTCTCTCTCTCTCTCTCTCTCGCTCGTCTCCTCCATTCTCTTGCTCTCCCCGGGTTGATGTTGCTAGGCAACTCTTCAGCTGGGCCAGCCCCTGGCAGTGACATCATCAGCAGACACACACGCACACAGGCATACACACACACACGCACACACACACGCACGCACGCACGCACACACACACACACACACACACACACACACACACACACACACACACACACACACACACACACACACACACACACACACACACACACACACACACACACACACACACACACACACACACACACACACACACACACACACACTGCAACACTCACTGTAGTAGACATTAGTGTGTGTGTGTGTCTCTCTCTTTCTCTCTCTCTCTCTCTCTCTCTCTCGCTCTGATATTGTATGATGTTATTGCTGTTGCTTTTTTTCCCTCCTAACTGCTACTGTGACTGTACAGTGTGATGTTGTACCTCGTTGCATGTTGTTGCACACTGATTCTCAACGTTAGCAGTCTGTAACTCTGACAGTGTACAACAACGGGTTCTTTCTGGGATCCCCGATGCTTAAATCTGCAGTGGTATTTCAACACTGAGAGTGTAGCCTACGGACGGAACCAAACCCAGCAAGCTTGTCAGGACCTGGACCAATCAGTGACGTCTCGATTGGGGGCCAGATCACAGCCCGTATGGGGATGATCTTGACGTCATTACCAGGACGTCATATGGACTTTTTTGTTTGACAGGATTATTGTTATTGTTTGTAATGTTAGTTGAAATATGAGCATATAAGGTTATATTCTGGGACATATCTAACTAGTTATGATATTGATCTGGCCTAGAATATCACCTGATTTCAACCAACATAAATCCTGTCGAACCAAAAAGTCCATATGACGTCCTGGTAATGACGTCAAGATCATCCCTGTATGGGCTGTGATCTGGCCCCCAATCGAGACGTCACTGATTGGTCCACTGCTTGCTGGAAATGGACAGCACAACCAGTACTGTTGCAGTGTTGTTGATAGTACATTGTTATTTCTTTCTTCGCCTTTTTTGTCCCTTTCTCTCATTATTCTTGGTTATCTTGTTGCAACCCTAAGCTGTAGCATATCTACTATTCCCTCTGTTATCTGCCCTGTGTTCTAAGTGCTGTTCTGCCACTGGCAACTGGATGTCCCCCGCGGGACCAATACAGATCTCTCTCTCTCTCTCTCTCTGGCTGTCTCTCTCTCTCTGTCTCTGTCTCTCTCTGAGTTACTAGGGCTCAAGGTGGCATTAGTTATTTCATGCTTTAACTTTTCAAGAATAGCAGATATACAAGCTCGCAGCGCGGCACTGAGTCAGGGGCATAATAGTTCTGCCGATTTAAAATGACTCCAATACGGAAGTAAAACTTCCTATGATTGGCCACTAGTTGCTCAAATTTTGCTTCAGGTTGGTCCCTAGAACTACATATTTTGAGACTGGGGTCCTTGGCCAAATATCATTTTGGGGGTCCTTCACATGAAAAGGTTTGAGCATCACTGACTTAGAAACACATTTTTTTTTTCTTTTTCAAAAAACCTTGGATTTGAGATATTCAAAGACTTTTTTTTTTTTTTTTTTTCAAAAATAGCAGATCTACAAGCTTGCAGCGCAGCACTCGGTACCAATACTTAAGTACCCAGGGCCCAGAATTTGGTGCGAATTTGGTGTGCCCATGCCCACCTGTCTAACTACCTATCTAGAGTGAGAGGTGCCCATGGGCATAATAACACCAGAGGGATACATTTGACCTGGTTGGTTCCCCCCGAAAATCCATCTCAAACAATTGAAAAGAATAGCCTGGCATTGCCAGACGGTATCGCATAGGAGGAACGTGCGAGTGAATCCACGTCATATCAGTCGGGCAATGCCAGGCTAGAGGAAAGAATGCATTTTTCTACTATGCTGTCACCCAAAGATGAGGAATGCCATGCCAACATCTCATTAAAGATCTCGACTCCCTACCCAAACTCAAAACTAAAACTCTCTCTCTAGCTTTCTCTGACATACAAACATAACACATTATTATATTTCTGCACTCACTGTATTGAACATAATGTTTTAAAATGTTTAAAATTACAAGATCCTAACTTATCCTGACTAGATCCTTACTTCATCCTAAAGGCCCTATTCCACTGGGCACGATAACGATAAAAATAACGATAAGTCGGCGTTCACATCAATTATGACGGCTTTATCGTTGTGGTGTGGACGCTGCCATCCACTTCAATGGAAAAACAATATTTTTTATCGTTATTGCGCCCAGTGGGAAAGGGCCTTAAAGGAGTAGTTCACCCCCAAAATGACTTTTTTTTTCTATTGATTAGTCACGCCATGTTTTTTGTCACATTCCTAAGACAAAAATTTGATTCGAGTAAATGTACCCCCATTGATTCCGGATGGGGACATCCGGAACGAATGGGGGTAAATTTATTGTTATCACATTTTTGTCTTAGGAATGCGACAAAAAACTAAAAATATCATTGAACTCTACTCTAGTCTCCATGACGTGACTAATCAATAGAAAAAAAGTCATTTTGGGGGTGAACTACTCCTTTAAGGCTGTGATTTTTTTTTTAAGGTTCGCAACGGTCATTGTATGTGTTTTTGTTTTGTCCATGTATGCACAGTAGGTACAGTATGTATGGTAAATATGATTTGTTTTTGCATACTCGTCATACATGTGACGATCCGTGTATTTACTGTATGTTGGGACCCACTCGAAAACAAGATCGTACATCTCATGGGGTTTATCCATGATAAAGAAACTTGAACACAACTTCCAGCAGCTAACCGGATGCATATCGTTAAAGGTTAAAGATAGACCTTTAATCCTGAATCCTCATCCTCATCATTCTATTTTGAAAGGTGAGAATCTGCCATTAACACTCCCCCCTAATGTGTTGTCGTCTCAAGACAAGAGGTCCATCTCAAAGGTACCGGAAAGGAACTCTAAAAATGCCTCAAAGCAGGCCGTCATGGATTTTCAGGGTTAAAAAATCTGCCAAGTTGCCCTTTTAGAATTCAATAAAAGAGGGTAATTACGTGCGCTAAGAGCCCTTTAAAATGCAATGACTGTGAGAGGAGCCGGGGGGGGGCTGAGTCAGACATTAGGGAAGAGGAAAACACTGGAAACTGAACTGTCCACACCCTTCACCTCACATCATCACATACACACACGTTTCCTGTTATTTAGTGTATGTATATCACACACACACACACACACGCACGCACGCACGCACGCACGCACGCACGCACGCACGCACGCACGCACGCACGCACACACACACACACACACAGGGCTGTCACGATTATGACATTTTACATGACAATTAATTGAGTACCTGAGATGAAAAACAGTCCATATTTGAAAATTTTGAATATAGATATATAGATATTTTTTTTTTACCAGACTGTAAACCACAAATTAGAAGTTGTTAATCTGTCCGGTAGGAATGATAAGACATAATACTTATGGAAAGTGGAAAAACAGTATATCTCCAACAGTTTGTGGAACAACAGTATAAGTCCTTACAAGCAATATTCAGCAGACAAAGGGAGCAGATAACATTAAAATAGACAATTGAACAAAATGAGTGGGGAGTGCATTAACAATTTAACAGATTAAAAATGACTAGTTTGTGGTTTACAGTCTGGCAAATCAAAAAAAATAATATCTATATTAAAAATAATTAAATATGGACTTGGACTGGTATTCCTCTCAGGTACTCTATTGTCACTCAAATAATTGCGATTAACGATTTAATTGTGTTTTTGTTGTTGACAGTTACATTTCTGTTTGGCTTGTAGGCTTTGAAGTTGCACATGGCAGATATGACACAAAACCTAAATATACAAAGAAATGACTTACATATTTGACAACGTTATACTTGAAAAAGAACATTGATAGTGGAAATAGCAGATCTACAAGCTCACAACGCGTCGCATCGATATCGTGACATGTTGTGAGCTTGTAGATTGTCTATTTCCACAATTTTTTTTAAATGTTTGAAAATATGAAAAATTTTCCACATGTAAACGATTATGACAAAATAATTGTGATTAAATAAAATAATTGCGATTAGATGATTTATGTAATACTTGTGACAGCCCTACACACAACACACACACACACACACACACACACACACACACACACACACACACACACACACACACACACACACACACACACACACACACACAAATGCAATGAAGCCAGTCGTTTTCGTGATATTTAGTGTTGCGACCGGGGTGGTGGATTGTTCAATCGACCGTCTAGACTAGAGCACCACTGCCAGCGGGGCTAAAACGACTGACAGAAGAAGAGAGATGAGAGAGACAGAGTTCTTCAGAGAGAAGTTAAGTAGTGTGAGAGAGAGAGAGAGACAGAGTGAGATTTGGGTTTAATTAAATTGAAGTGCAAGAAACCAACCATGGAATGAGCTGCTGTGGCGTGAATGCCCACGCACGCACATGCGCGCGCACGCACGCACGCACGCACGCACGCACGCACGCACGCGCGCGCGCACACACACACACACACACACACACACACACACACACACACACACACACACACACACACACACACACACACACACACACACACACACACACACACACACACACACAGGGTTGAGCGATGCCCTTCGAAATATCATTAGAGCAGTCTTCAAGGTGAGCCCAAATAAGTGTCAATGCCAGGTCACATCTGAGTATGTTGACTGTCTGCGTTTGTCTGGAAATGTGTCTGTGTGAATGTTATGTCAACCTAGCATGTCTGTATGTGTCTGTGAATGTATGTATGTGATTCAAAAAGCCTGTGAATGTATGTTAAGTGTCTGCGAATGTCGGTATGTGACTCAAAGTGTCTGTGAACGTGAACGTTTGAACGTTTTTGTGAATAATGCGTGTCTCAGTGTTTTTATCCATGTCTGTGAAATGTCTGAGTGAATAACGGGGGAAATCTCGCTCTTATGACGTCATTCTTTCGACTATGAGCGTCGGCAGGTTAGCTACTCACCCGCGTTAGGGTTACTGAGGTTAGGGTTAGGGTTTGGGTTAGGTTTAGGCACAGAGGTTAACATTCACCCACGTCGGCAGGTTAGCTACTCACCCACGTCGGCAGGTTAGCTTTTCACCAGGTTAAAATTCACCCGTTTCGAAATAATGAACCGTCGAACAGATGCTATGTCGTAATATCGACACACTCCCGAATTATGTCCCCCACACATGCTCTGGTGTTCTTCTACAAACAAAAACTCAAATCAAATCAAATCAAATATTGCTACTGTGAAAATCATCTGAGAACCGTGGCTGTTTATCTAAACACATGAACCTATTGTAAAACTGTTCACATAATTCCTTTACCATTATCTTATTTAATGCTGCAGCTTTTCTCTGTCATATATAGCATTGCATGTTAAATTAAAAAACATGCAATGGAAACCTTTATCCACCTGTTTTAACAGTTTGACCGAATACAAAAGAGTCGTGGGTGCGAAAGAGTCAGTCTATCCGCAACATAAGGCTACGCATGGCAGTTCTTTTTAGCTAGCACCACAATCCTCCCCACATACCCTATTCAATTCCACACGGTAACACACACCATAATTATAGAGTAGTGAAGTGTGACGTAATTTGCACATCCTACCTGGTTCGCGGTTTTCTTCCCCCATTCTGAATTCCCATAGACCTTTTTCATATCGCATCATATAAGAACTGTGTTCCAATTATAAACAAATGATCTCAGTGGTTTGACTATGAAGAATCAACTGATGGTGAAAAGACGCTAATGTTACTGTCGTTGAATTAGTTACATTTTCGCTAGAAACAGGCTTTATCACTTATGAGTGACTGACTATCATAAACCATACAGAGCCACCTCGCCGACAATATCGCAAAGATTGTTTGTTTATTTTTGGACCACAATGCTTATATGAGCCGATTTAAGATGACCCAATGTTATTCTCCATAGACAATTCACACTTCACTCATTCAGTCCCTCTATGACTACGCCTGCACCTCCTGGTACTCCAACACCAAAAAACCATTAAAGACAAAACTGCAAACTTCCCAAAACAAACTGATTCGACTACTTCTTAAACTGGGGCCCTTGACGCACGTTTCTCCCGCTCACTTTGCTAGCCTAGGGTGGCTAAATGTAGACAACAGGGTTAAACAACTAAAAATGGGTCTGACATTCAAAATAGTCAATGCAAATCGGCCCTCAACTCCCACAGTACCAGCATATCTGATCTAACACCTCCAAAAAGTTAGCGACACCCACAGCTACAACACCAGAGGGAGCGCAAATAATGATCTTATAATACAGACTCACAGCACTAATATGGGTAAATTCTCCTTTTACAATACTGCCACACAAGTGTGGAATTCCCTGACTATTTCCCTTAAGACAAGTAGCTCGCTGGGCTCCTTCAAGGCTGCTCTGAAAATCCACCTATCACCTTTCCCCCACTGATTATACTTTTATTTGCATTGAATTGTGTTGGTATATTGTACCTATGTTGTTCATTATTGCTTGAAATGTGTTATTGTTACTTATTTGTAATGAATTGTGTATTATGGACTTCCAATGTAAACAAAGCCGTAAAAGGTCTTATTTGGAATGTTCCTTTTTGGCACTGGATGTGAAACCGGCCGGGGCTGCTCGGCATGGAAATATGTTGCATGTACCTTGTCTTGTTTTTCAAAAGATTGCCAAATAAATTATTCAATCAATCAATCAATTACTTCCGTGGAACCGGGGGATGAGCGAGTCACGTCATGACTTCACTGTTGTATTACACAGACACAATATTCTGCAGTTAAGATAGTCAAAGAGGCAGTGCCCTCAATACCCTCATACTGTACCTGACTAACTGCTTCTGCAAAGAGAAAACCACAGTCACAAGACCAGAGGGAGCGACAACAATCTGGTACTACCCAAATATAGAACACACATGGGAAAAATCTCATACTACAGTACATTCTACTACTGCCACCAAACATGTGTAATGCCCTGACACCATCCCTTAAAACTAGCCTGAACAACTAACAGTATCTACTAGGGGTGTAACGATACATTTTAATAGCGATTCGATACATATCACGATATATGGTTGACGATACGATACATGGACGATATTGGTTCATTCATGGCGATACGATACGATTCGATTCAATGATTTAAAATCGATATAGTAACTATTTAGCAAAGAAATTAAATCTGTGTGAAAGGTGTGGATAGTGCAGGTTTTTAAGGGAAACATGTATTATTATGGATATAAATAAGTAAACACAGTGATTATCTGCCAAATACATGGACATTGTATATTGACAAACCTGCACCTTGACATGAACCCAGAAATTACACACATTTATCGATAGACCAGTGTAGCTATATGGAAAGGAAAAGTAATTAAACCCCTCCTTTTAATTTTTTCTTCTTAAAAATGCTAAATACAATGACCAAGTAGGTAGTATCGATACAATCGATTCTTTGCACTGCCGATTCGATACGATACAAAATAAAATGATACGATTCGATTTTAGCTGTTTTCATTTCGATATACTTCGATTTTTTAAGTTAAAAACGATATTTCGATACAGTTACTATATCGTTACACCCCTAGTATCTACAGACCACAACGGGGGGTGGGACACATTTTCCAATAGAAAGGAGGTGTTGACGTTGTTTGCCTTTCACTCTTTTCTCCTTTGTCCATATAGTTTTGTATTTGTTGAATGATGACACGTATTATTGTGTGTTTCTTTTTTTATGCTATGCTGATGAATTGAATACATAGGACCAAAATGGAAGTCCAAAGGACATTTTTGTGTTATCCCTTTAGCCTTAACGTCTGACTGTACCTCGTGCCGTTTCTCATTCATGACTAAAGAAGTATTCAATGAATCAAAAAGGGGCATATATTAAAAAGTTCAGTTCAGATGACTTCACCACCGACATGACGCATATAACCACAGTTCCCAGGTAAATCCAAGCCCCCAGGCCCAAACAGTTCCAACATTCACGTTTCCTGATTAAACTACCGGTTGTACAGTATAAAACCCCTCTCTGCTCTTCTTAGTTCAGTGTAAAGCAGGGGTCTTCAACAGGGGGTCCGAGACCCCTAGGGGGTCCTCAGAGTTACTACAGGGGGTCCTCCAACCTTTTTTATATTAACCACTTGAACCTGTTTGGAGAACTTTAGCCAAAAATAGCAGATCTACAAGCTCACAACGCATCGGCTAATAGCTTTGGTGTAGAGGGGAAACAGAGCACACTAAGTACAGAGTGAAAGGTCAAGTTTATTATACTGACGGTTCAAGTGGTTAAATATCTGAAAGCCCAAATTTACATGAATCCAAAATACACTGATGATTGTGCTGTCAAACGATTAAACTCTATGGAATCTATGAAAGGTTGGTGGGGTCCCTGCTTCATTGCTCTCTCAACTAAGGGGTCCTTGGCCTGAAAACGTTGAAGACCCCTGGTGTAAATAATTGCCTCTCACCTCCATGCTGGTAATGACAAGCGTTCGCTTCCTTTCCAGATCATCCAAATGCACCGAGGAGGGTTCCTCCTCGCCATCGCTTAGATCCCTTTCACGGAGCTCGGGAGCCGTATCCCTCCTCGTGAGGTCCTTCATCGGAACACTAAATACACCCGCCCGAAAACGCAAACCCCAACAAACTCTAAAAAACAACAACAACTCGCGAACCGCGGTTAAACAAGCACTTCCTCCCTCGGACGCCGACTTGACTCTGGCAGAGTGAGTAGAGACGTCACTCCATTCATAAAATCGAACGCCCCGCGAGTGAGGTTAGGCAGATGGCACCGCTGGAGTAATCACGAAACGATCATAGGGATCGGCACGCGATATTAACATCTGAGAAAATAGCCGGTCTACAAGCTCACAACATTTGAGCGCTCGTTTGAGGAATGGATCGATTCAGAATGCAGGATAGGCCTGTTAGCCATCCAATTAGGTGCCTGACTAAATCCTATTACACACACACACATACACACACACACACACACACACGCCCAGGTGAGTCAGGAAGAACAGAACATTCAGTGTTTGACCTGGTTCGTTCACTAAGCTGGATAACAGTGGTATGACATAATTCACACACCTACTGTGCTGTGCTGTGCTGTGCTGTGCTGTGCGTGTGTGTGTGTGTGTGTGTGTGTGTGTGTGTGTGTGGGGGGGGGGGGGGGGGTAATGTAATTTTTATTCATAATTATGTTCCAGTGTTCTATGACAAAAACACAACTAAATTGTTATTGTTTGTGTGGCAATTAATCGTCATGTAAAATGTCATCATCTTGACAACACACAATACACACACACACACACACACACACACACACACACACACACACACACACACACACACACACACACACACACGCACACACACACACACACACACACACACACACACACACACACACACACACACACACACACACACAGTACATACATTCAAACAATCCCCCCATCCAAACACCACTCATTTGTGACTGTTATGTTCACTACTACACTTTAAAAACATCTCCCCCTTGTGGAAGTAAGAAGCATCCAAGTGAACCACTACTGCTGTGGCCTGTTGTTGCTCAGTGGCACCCAACAGTGGTGGAAAGTAATTAAGTACATTTACTTAGGTCAGTGTTTCTCAACCACTGTGCCTGGGGACCTTTGGTGTGCCCCTGAGAAGGGTCAAGTGTGCCCCTTGAAACGGCTTGAAAGCCAGTATTGTATATCATTTTAAAAATGATTTAAACTAGCAAAAAAAACAGCCGATCTATTGCACAAAAAACAGCCGAGGTGCGAGGCGTTGAGTGCTTGTAGATCTGCTGTTTTCACTACTGTTGTGCGACAGCCTTGTATGATGATGGATCATGGATTCTTGGGACATGAAAAGTGTGCCCATGCAGAAAAAAGGTTGAGAAACACTGACTTGGGTACTATATATATTTGAGGTAATAGTGAGGTATTTCTTTTTACTTTCTTTAGTATTTCCAATATTCAATACTTTTACTTCTACTCCACCACATGTCAGAGGTTATTATCACAAAACATACATTAACCTCTTCAGCTCTCTACTCTTGTACTTTTACTCGAGTGCATTTTGAATATTGGAATTCTACTGTAACTGTAACAGAGCGTTTCTACATTGAAGTAAAAAATACTTCTTTCATCACAGATGGAAAAAACATGCTCTTGTTTCACAGACAAACATCGTTATTACAGTAATACTGTTCTGTTGGCTCCTGACACATAACCATAACACATTCCCTGCCTAAATGTATGTATATGTAGCAGACTGCCAGTGTTTTCTTAGCTTTAGCGCCATTCGCCGTTCGCGGACATATATAAAAAAAAAAAAAAAAAAAAAATGCATGTTAATCCGAGCTACCGTCCCCGAGCTACCAGCAGCTTTGCCTACACAGTAAGCAAACGGAAACAGGTTCAGGAATCCGAAAATTGGTTATGTCCCGCCTCCATAAATGCATTTTTCCATATCCGGTTCCGGCCCAGACCGGAAGCTATTTATTTAGGGTGCTTCGGAACCTTTTCCGATTTTGGATTGTTTTTAAGACAATCTAATTCATTAAAACCTACTACGGCCCAAAACTCTGGAAACCCGGGCTATGGCAGGGAATGTGTAATCACACTCTCAGTCGAGCAAATCTAATAGATATATAAGATATTAGGATATTATAATGCATCAATGTAGCCTAATGGCCCGCACAGCCCGACGACCTTTGCTGCGCGTCGAGAGGACGTCCCACATCTACCTACGTCATACATGGGTAACTGGCGGCCCCCACCTTCACTTAATGCGGCCCTCAGGTTAATATCGCAAAACTGATATATTATTGATTTCAGCTGTTACAATTCTAAACATGAACTGCTTTAATTCTGTCAGTCTATATTAGTAGCTTAATAATGACTAGTATAGTAGTATTCAAATGTATCTATTTTTTTATGTCCAATGTAGGTATTTTTATTTAGGTTCATAGAGAATTAAAAAATAACAAAAAATTATTCAGGATTCCAATTCAAAAGAAGCAAAAATAGCTGATCTACAAGCTCAAAACGCATCGCAGCGCGATGCGTTTTGAGCTTGTAGATCAGCTATTTTAAGTTGCCCACCCCTGACGTGTACGTGGACGTACTAAAGAAAGTACAAAGGAGCTGGCCAGGTGTATGGAGAACCGAGACGACTGGAGACACCAATGGAGGGCTTGTAGAGTTCTCAAAAGGCCAGAAAATGAAGGCTCGACGCCCGACCTGACTAATTAGCATGCATTGTAGGCCCTACCCGGCCCTGAAAACGTCGGGTCGGGTAGGGTTGGGTTTGGGAACAATTTGAGAACTCTTATCAACAGAGTAAAAGTAATAAAATAATTTAAAAAAATATATTTTCTTGTTTCATTGAGCCTGAGGCCCAGCCTGGCCCGTCTAATTAGCATATATTTTAGGCCCTACCCGGCCCGAAAATGTCAGGTCGGGTCGGGTAGGGACGGGTCCGGGAAGAATTTGAGAACTCTAAGGGCTTTTCAGAGGACGGCGTGGAGAGAGACGTCACCATTTCCTGTCAGCCTACCTTAAACTATCAAAAAAGGCAAAAGGAAAAAAGAAAGCCCCCTCACACAAACCTAACCTACTGTCAATTAACTGTAGTTCGACTCAAAGTTTGAGTGCTGTTGAGGTCTCAGAATGTACTGGAAGTGTGTTGGGTGCCGGGTACAGTAATCAACGAGTGCTGAGGTCGTACGGCGGGTTCGCATGTGGTTTTAAGCACTGCCCAAAACCGCGCCCATACAGGACTGAATCACTTGACCAATGGAATGGCTAATGCAACCTTCAACATGACCGCATAATGTATCTGTTCATCAGATGTGTTGCGTTGTGCACATGGACGGATTAACCCCCACGAGGGCCCCTGGCCGATAATTTTTTTAGGGCCCCCCCCCACCCCCCACCATAACCCCTCCTCCCTCCCGACGCGCACTATCCAGCTTGGATTTTAAGCCATGATGATCATCTATGGACCAAGAAAGCTCCTGTAGACAACAGAGGAGGGGCCCACACATTTAGATTTTTGGAGCGGTGAAAGCGCTCCCAATAGACAGGTATGTCCGTGGGTATGTGGGTGGCTGGGTGGCTGGGTGGCTGGCTGGCTGGCTGGCTGGCCGTGTCCGTAGCCTGGCAATACCTTGAGTGGCCACACACAACACACTAGTTAAAGGAGGGGCGCTGTTTTGTGCAGGCCAGGCACACTCACCACTCACTCACAGGCACAGTTTACAGTTTACAGTTTAGGCATTTAGCAGACGCTTTTAATCCAAAGCGACTCACACACACACACACACAGGGTATAGCTTCTCAGATTCACCGCTCCACTTCGAACCGAGGTTTGATTTTTGATTAAAATATACATTTAATTTTTGTAAATTGTCAATGACCACACGGGCCAGTTCCCCCAAGGGCCCCTGGCAATGGCCCCACCGGCCCAATGGTTAATACAGCCCTGGTTGTGCGTTGTGTTGGGTCGCATTGTGTCATGTCGTGTTGTGCCATGTCATGCTGTGTCATGTTGCGTTGTGTGGCGTTGCGTGGTGTTGTTTGGTGTTTACCTGATAGATGTAACCGTTGTCGGTGACAGAGGGTTGGATGGGCAAGATGCCACGAGGACCCACAGCCGTCTTCAACATCTCCTCACAGCCTAACAGAGAGAGAGAGAGAGAGAGAGAGAGAGAGAGAGAGAGAGAGAGTATAGGTGAAAAAGAGGAGAGAAACCAGAGGATATTGATCAGATGAGCTTTATTGACGAGAAGTCTTCATCGTACACATAACAATTCTCCTCACCTCACCTCACCTCACCTCTCCATCTCCCTCCCTCTCCCCTGTCCCCTCCCTCTCCCCCCCCCCCCCCCCCCCCCTCTCGTCCCGGTGACATATTGATCCATGGCCTGCGTCTGCAGCGGACTGAGAGTGGTGTCCGTGAACACAGAAGGAACCTCGGAGGAGTTAATGGCCGGCCTTTGCCTCACACCGACGTCCTCATTTGTACCCTGACATGTTTGCACAAAAGGCAATGCTGCTGACACAGTCACTGCAACATAGAAAGCATACGCACCACACGCGCGTGCACGCACACGCGCGCACGCAAGCACACACATACACACACACACACACACACGCACGCGCGCGCGCGCACAAACAAACACACACACACACACACACACACACACACACACACACACACACAGGCACGTACGTCTCTGGGTAAAAAAGATAGTACAAGAGATGAAGCAGGGACCCCTCCACCCCCAGCGAAGCGGCGACCGGGTATTTCCCGGTGAATCTGTTCGCAAAGGTGGGGGCCGGGGCAAGGAGGGTTGCGAGCTTATGAGAAACAACTAAAATAAGACCTTAAAACCTGGTGAAAACAGTTGCGTGCATTAGCGGAAGATGACGGTAAAGGAAATCATTTAATGTAAAACATTAAATTAACTTCTGAAAAGCCTAACACGGCCTTAAAACATGGCAAAAACAGTTGTGTGCATTAGCGCAAGATTAGATGAGGATAAAGGAAATCATTAAATGGAAAACATTAAATTAACTTCTGAAAAGGCTTCTAAGCCTACTCTAATAGCCTACTAAAAACTAGTGAACCGCGATCTTGCCACACGTGAATAATTGTGGTTGTAAACAATAACACAGACAATATAAATCCTTAGTCTAGTCGTGGGAAGAAATGGATTTCATCATGGCCCCAAATAACTTTTAAATATCTTGCAATTGGCGACGGGGTCTCTTACTAAATCGTCAAGATTACATTACATAACATAATACATAAAAGCTAAGCTATCACCTCTCCATCATCAGCAATAGTCAGTGGTGCGTGTCCCCCACACTCCCAAGCCCCCACCGTTGCGCACAGATTCACCGGGAAATACCCGGTCGCCCACCCCCACTACAGTGTTGCAAACTTTTTAATAGATTTCATAGATAGCTTCCTAGACTTGTCATCAGTGTTGGATTTACAGTATGTTGATGTGTGTATTTTTGGACATTTAACCACACGAACCTTCCGTACTTAAGTCAATTTGACCTGAAATAGCAGATCTACAACTACAAAAAATAGCAGATCTACAACTACAAAAATAGCAGATCTACAACTACAAAAATAGCAGATCTACAGCTAAAAAAGTGAGTTTCTTGAACTCAAGCATCCTTATTCTGGAGGGGGACCAGGGGTGTCTGGGCCCTGGGGACACTATATAAGCCCCTTTTCGACTACAGCTTTAGCACCACACCACACTAAACCACACCACACCACACCACACCACACCACGTAAAAATATCTACATTTTCCATTACACAAAAGTACCCCTATCGGTAAGAAACAAATTTACCCTTTTAACTGTGTATTACAACTATCCTAAATTATAATACACTATAATGGATTATAACTGTGATTATAATGCACTATAAAGTATGAATGTATTACTATGATAATTATAATACACTATAATAGATTATAATAGTGGTTATAACACAATAGAATCTATTATCATTTATCACAACTATATCCTGATGGTCTAAATGAAAAGTCAGTGAGTGATCAGTCATTATGATGTGTTTGGCCCTGTTTGGCCTAGCTCAGACCTACTCTAGATTGGTTACTTTTTAGTACCACGTTTAGTACCACTTTCACACCACTCAGGTGTCCCCCCCCCCAGAAAAAGGATGCTTGAGTTCAAGAAATTAAACATCACACAGATGTGGCGGCCCCCTATAGTGACTGAGGACCCCCTAGGGGCCTCGGACCCCCTGTTGAAGACCCCTGGAGTAGGGTGTCGCACAATAAAAGCATCGCTCGGCCTCACAGCCTCGTTGTCTGGCCTGGAGAAAAGGACTATTATTTATTTCTGAAGCTGTCGGTTGGGATTTCATACCTACTGGTTTATGGCTTTTATTTAGGATCACTGAAAACTCTCTGATTAATAATTTAATAGGCCATTACTCTGTGTGTCACATGCACGCACGTGTGTGTGCGCGCGCACACACAGACACACGCACACACAGAGACACACGCACACAGACACACGCACACAGAGCATTCAGGGCTGTGACTTTTGGAGATACTCCGAGGCCCCGTTTAGACGGCAACGCTCTGTAGAGAAAACGGCGAGGTCCCGGGACATCGCCGCTGCGTTGTCTTTCTTTTCCAGCGTTCATATGAAGCCGCACCAAGATGTAGTGTGCATGCCATTGCATGTCCATAGAGGTCGCCAGGTGGCAGTGACAGCCTATCTGGCAGTGTGTGACATCATGTCCGCTCTACTTCCTTGTCACAGCATTTGTTTGCGACCGTCAGGTCGCAGTTACTATCAAAACCTCGACCAGCTGTCCGTCAGTCAGTCAGTCAGTCTGTCTGTCACACGTCACACTTTTGCCCTGCTCATATCTCCGCAACCGTTGCCCCGATCCATGCCAAATTTTGCACGCACACTCCTTGCCTGTCAAACCACAACCTCCACCCATCAATGCTCACATAGTCCTCTTCTAGCGCCACCATGAGGCCGATTCTTGCAAAACACATTTTTGGACACTGCTCCTACAGATTTTGCCCTAAAATCACGCAAATCGGAACACTCTTGCTCTTTGTCATCAACATGGATCTGTCCCATTTAGCACCACCTTCAGGCCGATTTTTTTAAACACATTTTTGGACACTGCTCCTACAGATTTTGCCCTAAAATCACGCAAATCGCTACACAGTATGTCTACACTCATCTCATCACCATGGATCTGTCCCATATAGCACCTGATGAAGGCCAGATAGGCCGAAACGTTGTGTTATTTTTTTGCCCGCTGTGTTAATAAAAATTTTGGGACAGTGTGCGGATTCTTTCTCCTCTTCTCCAGTCTACTTTTTTGGATCCAGCACCCGTCGCAGTCACTGGGATGTGCGTGTATCTTCCGACTTCTTCTGTCCCATATAGCGCCACCATCAGGCCGATTTTTTAAAACACATTTTTGGACACTACTCCTACACATTTTGCCCTAAAATCACGCTGCGACCTGACGGTCGCTTATCTCCCGATTAGGGAGTCTTACTGGTTTACATAATCACTATGGCAGCGTACAGGCTCCACTGCGCTCCACTGCTGTCGGCAGGGGCGTCACCAGGGGTAGGAAAGTTAGACTGAGTTACCGGGGCCCAAGGTGGAGGGGCCCTAATAACTTTATCTATTGAAAAATAGCAGATATACAAGCTCACAGCGCGGCACCGAGTGCCGCGCTGCGAGCTTGTAGATCTGCTATTTTTGAAAAGTTGTGAAAATGTGTGAAAATCTTTGAATATGTATTTTTTAAGCGAACATTTCTAACTCAAATTCTGCTTCTGGGGGTCCCTGGAACTAAATATTTTGAGATCGGGGTCCGTGGCCAAATACATATCATCTTGGGGGTCCTCGACATAGGTTTCTTGCACACATTTTCACGATTTTTCAAAAATAGCAGATCTACAAGCTCGCAGCGCGGCACTCGGTGCCGCGCTGTGAGCTTGTATATCTGCTATTTTTCAATAGCTAAAATTCTTGGGGGGCCCGCAGTGAATCCTTGTACCCAGGGCCCAGAATTTGGTGTGACGCCCCTGGCTGTCGGCTTTGCAGCGTCAGTCATCACAGCACACATTTCGCGGTTTCCGCCCGTTCAGATGGAAACGCAAGGAGGATCGTTTCACACATTTTCACTCAAAATTTCGGATTAGGACTTCCAACCCCAGAAAACGCTGTTGTCGTCTGAACGGAAGGCACATTATCTGACATTTCATTTTGCGGAATTTTCATGGCACCGACCCAAAATTTCCTAAATTTGTATGGGTCACGACTCGGAGTAAAAATCCCATTTAATTTTTCCTACAAAATAAAAAAAACTTTTTTGTGTGATGCTGCAGCATGCTCAAGTATAGGACATTCATTTACAAAAAGATATGGAGATGAGAGGTTCCTGCACAGAAAGGGCGACAAAATGAGAGAAATCATGAAGGCGTGGAGAGAAAAAAAGGCCTCTTTTTCTCCCACTGAAAGCAGCCAGCCACCGGATGACTCCCAGCTGCACGTGTCCGCTGCTAACGTGACAAAGTAGAGTGAGGCACTAATGGCTTCTCTGACTTCTATTTTCACAACCAACTCTCTCTCTCTCTCTCTCTCTCTCTCTCTCTCTCTCTCTCTCTCTCCCCCCCCCCCCCCCCCCCCCCCATTCGACATAAAGGCCATAGAGGGAAACGGCAGGCAGAGTGAGAGTAAATGCATGAATTAATAAAAAGAGAACAGCGAGTGATGGAGCCTCACACACAAGCGCAAACACACACACACACACACACGCGCGCACACACACACACACACATGCACACGCGCACGCGCACACACACACACACACACACACACACACACACACACACACACACACACACACAGGGGGGAAATAAAAGTTACTTTTAAATATAAATCCACGAATGTCTCTTTGTCTATCGGTGCTGGTTATTATGTTGTTAAATTACAGTAAAATAACTACAAATGCTAAATTTAACAAAATGGTCACTTTAACAAGGTATTATAATTGTATTCTCCACACTTGTATTCTCCCCATCTTGACAGAATGGTACATTCCCAGGTTCCGCAGGTCAGCTGCACAGGTGCAATGCATTATTGTTAATTGTGGCACGTTTACTAACATGCCAAGTTTAGCTGCACTTGAACAACCGTTCCAGGCTGCCATATCCAGCCCAAGAAACCGTAGTAATCCAGGGAATAACGGACAAAATAACAAAAGAAAAACACTTTTTTTTTTCATGAGGACTCCCATCTTTGCCATACCTAACTTTTTGCTGAACTGAGGCCACTGCGTGCACACAGAGGCTGTCAATGGACTGCAGGGACGTGCTGGGCCCCTGATTCAGCCCGGGGAAAAAGAGTTGGAGAGGCCCTCATTGCACACTATAGAGAGAGATCTCTTGCGCTGCTGCTACTCAAAGATTTGCCATTTCAGATCATGACAAGTGACGAGCCAGTGGGCCAATTACATGAGTTATATTTTGTCGTTGTCGGGTGGAAACCTTGTATGTCCAAAACCGTTTGTTTTGTATTTATCATTTTAAAAATGATTTAAACTAGTGAAAACAGCCGATCTACAAGCACACAACGCCGGCGTTGTGTGCTTTTAGATCTGCTGTTTTCACTACTTTTGTGCGATGGCCTTGTATGATGAAGCAGGGCTTTGCTTTGCGAAAAAAATCTACAAATTTGAAACTTGGAGATACGAGAATGGAACGAAGGCCGACATTTTATTTACATTTTTTTCCTAATGGCCGGCCTGGACCGGCCGTTCGGGAGTTGTCCCGCTTTTCCCAATGGCCAGCAGGTCCCTGATGGACTGAACGCTGTGCACATTAATTGCTGTTCCTATAAGCCCATACTGTGATCAGACAGCGTGCTCCATTAGCTGGTAGCCCACACAGGGCGCGCAGCAGTTTGACGGAGTCATTGGATCTCACCCTGAGGATCGATGAAGGTCCATCGTCTCTTGTCTCGCTTCAACGTCATTAACCCACGGAGACGTGCACGGAATGCATCAGTGCACGGTGCTGGAAGAAGAAGTACTCATTTTTTTTTTTTTTTTTTTTTACGTGTCAGTATAAGTATCAATGCCGCAATTTAGACTCGCTATCCTTGATGAGAACCAGTCAATCAAAAGAAGCAGTTCCGCAAGCTCCTCCGCAGCGCGCTTTATTGAGCTTGTCCCATGCCCATGGAAGTGCAGAATAGTTGACGTCAGGCACGTGCACACATAGGCATGAAAGGGGGCTTGAAGCCCATGCCCTTTTATCCGTCTGTAAAATGTGCCCTCTCCAGACCATGAATTTAGTTTTTACTATGGTTAAATGCAAATGCCCCCTAGCCACGCCATACCCGAAGGCAGCATTCAGGAGAATTGCCTCGTCCAAACTCTCCTGAACTTGACATGATAACATCAGAAGCGGGTGCAGCATGCAGCATCTCATGTTGACAGAATGTGCCTCTCTGTGTAGAAATCCAAGCCGTTACACCACATCTCCAGTATAAACTTGATTATGCTTAGTTTAGTGTGGTAACACACTTTTTACGTAAAAAAGACCGTAAAAAGTCTTATTTGGGATGTTCCTTTTAGGCAGGGTGTTTAGCTGTACTTGTACTGTACTACATTTCAATTGTATTGACTATACTTGTACTGTTCTCCATTTTTGTCTAATAAAATAATAATCAATCAATCAAGTACCGAAAATAGCTGACCTCCAAGGAAGCTCGGAGGTCTGTATTTTCGATATTTCCACCATAAGGCCCTTTTAGAAATGTCAGACCCTGCCTCTCTAACATTCTCTGCACGTCCCTGTTTGACGTGACTTAATTCCAATGTGATTTTCTTTGTAACACAAATTATTCTGCGTATGGAATGTGCTATGGCAAATATGTTTCATCATTTAATTTAGAAACTTAACAGCTTATTATCGTGGGGATTTTTGTCACGTAGATTACATAGGATGGATGAGCTTGTCATAGTGAACGCATGAGAGCCAAAGACAATTGTGTGCTATGCTTTTTTCTTTTCTTTTTAAGTGCATGAATAACACATCGCCTTCAAGATGCTTCAGGGAGGGAATGAATCATCTATTTATACAGAGAGAGAGAGAGAGAGAGAGAGAGAGAGAGAGAGAGAGAGAGAGAGAGAGAGAGAGATTCTGGCAGAGGAGTGTAAAATTCGGTCAGATCTACTGTAGCATGTTGCGTGTGGGAGATTTGTAATCCATTCCATGGGGTCAATAGATGCGTGTAGACTAGAGAAAGGTGTGAGACTGCTGTATATCACACAGCTTTAGAACAAGCAAACCGGTAAAAAAAAGATATCTTGGGGGGCACGGACGGTGGCGCAGTGGTTAGTGCTTCGCCTCACAGCTAGAAGGTCCTGGGTTAGATTCCCGCCGGGGGACGCTGTGGGTGCTGGAGGCGTGTCGTGTTCCCTCCTCCGCGTCATCAGCGCCCACACCCTAGGTGGGGTCGGCGATATGGCCTTTCTGTGTGGAGTTTTCATGTTCTCCCCGTGTATCTCCTAGGGTAGATACCCTCACGAAAACATGCAGTAATCCTGGTCTCTATAATGCCTCCCCCTGGCCAGCCGGGGCGCCTGATGGAGGGGAAAGGAACTGGTTGGAATAACGTGTTCCTTCCACGCGCTACGTCCAAACCGGGGAAAATCCCCCCATCTACCAGGTTGGTATGTCCATGCCAACTCTTGTGTTAACCACTTAAACCCCATTTAGGCCTGAACACATTATGACGCAATATTTTATGCTTTAATTATTGAAAATAGCAGATATACAAGCTCACAGCGCGGCACCGAGTGCCGCGCTGCGAGCTTGTAGATCTGCTATTTTTGAAAAATCGTGAAAATTTGAATTTTGACCCGATTCTATAAGTGTCTTTTGAATCCTTCTAAGGTTTTTGGAAAAAAACCTATGTTTGTATGTCAGCGATCTGGCCAGCCATCGTCAAAGAAAAGGTCCTTTTCACTTCAACTGGAGCTCAGTTAGTCTGTTCTTGAGAGACTACTATGTCAGTGGTGCTCAAACCTTTTCATGTGAAGGACCCCCAAAGTGATATTTATTTGGCCACGGACCCCCATCTCAAAATATCTAGTTCCAGGGACCACCCAGAAGCAAAATTTGAGTTACAAACGTTCGCTTTGAAAATACATCTATTCAAAGATTTGCACACATTTTCACGACTTTTTCAAAAATAGCAGATCTACAAGCTCGCAGCGCGGCACTCGGTGCCGCGCTGTGAGCTTGTAGATCTGCTATTTTTCAATAGTTAAAGCATAAAACATTGCGTCATAATGAGTTCAGGCCTAAATGGGTTAAACCTCATTGAGCGGAGTGCCTCAGGGGCTCTAGTATATACTGGCGTCTTTTTCAGTTTTCTGTTATTATAAGAAAAAGCTTTCCCCTCAATATGGAAGTGGTTAAACCTAATGTACTGTATACCTTGGAATGGGGAGCGTGGGGCCTTGTCTGTTTACAGGTATAGTCCAAAATGTTAAACTTTACGCACAAAATCAGAACATGCATTTTTGGGTTATGAAATGCATATAAAAATAGAATCTTTGGGATATTAAATTGATATAAACTAGTAAAAGGAAACGTTGTTTGACAGGACTGTCGTCAGTGTTGTGTAAATGAATGTTTTGGTAGCGCTGCATTTTCAGTGCATTTCCCCACACTACACCAAATCTCTTCGCCGACAATAGCAAACAATATGTCACACCGCCCACACACACACACACACACACACACACACACACACACACACACACACACACACACACACACACACACACACAATAATTGGAATGCAACATTTGGTGTCCCTTCTGTAGTAGCTCTGTGGACCCCCCTAGGGGTCCCGGACCCCCTGTTGAAGACCCCAGCAGGGGTAATGTATCCTCTGCCCAAATAAGGTGCTTTCTGTTATTGCTCAGCAGTAGAAATGCTGGCGCCCGTGCAGGTGACCCATATTAGCCCATTTAGGCCTGAACAAAAAATGACTCAATATTTTATGCTTTAAATATTACAAAAATAGCAGATATACAAGCTCACAGCGCGGCACCGAGTGCCGCGCTGCGAGCTTGTAGATCTGCTATTTTTGAAAAATCGTGAAAATTTGAATTTTGACCCGATTCTATAAGTGTCTTTTGAATCCTTTTAATATTTTTGGAAAAAAACCTATGTTTCTATGTCAGCAATCTGGCCAGCCATCGTCAAAGAAAAGGTCCTTTTCACTTAACTGGAGCTCAGTTAGTCTGTTCTTGAGAGACTACTATGTCAGTGGTTTCTCAAACCTTTTCATGTGAAGGACCCCCAAAATGATATTTATTTGGCCACGGACCCCCATCTCAAAATATTTCGTTCCAGGGACACCCCCCAGAAGCAAAATTTGAGTTACAAACGTTCGCTTTAAAAATACAAATATTCAAAGATTTGCACACATTTTCACGAGTTTTTTTCAAAAACAGCAGATCTACAAGCTCGCAGCGCGGCACTCGGTGCCGCGCTGTGAGCTTGTATATCTGCTGTTTTTCACTGGTTAAAGCAGTCAATAATTCTAGGCCCTAAATGGGTTAAAATCCCGGGCAGGACATACAAGTAAAGGATTGCAGCCTTAGCAGCTCTGCTACATGAACCCTGCGTGCTCAGTATCCAGGCAAGGAGGACACTGTTTCTGTAAGGCTGTAATCTAACCCTCAGGGTTCCCACACATCTTTACCAATTCATTTCCAAAACTTTTCCAAAGCCTTTCCAGAATATTTAACCCGATTTCCAGGACTATATAACAATAATTCAGCTCAATAACGAGTCGCTTACTCCTATGCATGCACAATGCCTAAAGACAGGTCGTGTATGCCAGTGGTTCTCAACCTTTTCAGGCCGTGAAACATGTAGATGTAGATCGGCTATTTTCACAATTTCTGCCTCTAATATTTGACAATTTGGCCAATGTTTAATTTGTCATTTCATTTTATTTTATTAATTTTTTATCCCACGATTTTGCAACCCATTTTTCACCCAGTGCCAATTACCTATGTAATCCTGGGCTCTGCTCTCCCTCTGCCGCGCCTGGGGAGATAACGGACTGACCTCATGCTTCCTTCTATGCATGAGGAGTCCAAGTTGTTTCTTTTCACCTGACAGGGGGGATTTCCCCGGGATGGACGAAGCGCGTGGAAGGAACACGCTATTCCAACCAGTTCCTTTCCCCTCCATCAAGCGCCCCGGCTGGCCAGGGGGAGGCATTATTGAGACCAGGATTACTGCATGTTTTTGTAAGGGTATCAACCCTAGGAGACACGGGGAGAACATGCAAACTCCACACAGAAAGGCCCTATCGCCGACCCCACCTAGGGTGTGGGCGCTGATGACGCGGAGGGAGAAACACGCCCCCAGCACCCACAGCGTCCCCCGGCGGGAATCGAACCCAGGACCTTCTAGCTGTGAGGCGAAGCGCTAACCACTACGCCACTGTACCCCCTAATTTGTCATTTCAGAGGTATTACTGTAACAAAATCAATAACCAAAGACAATGCACAGCTATTTTCTCCAGGACCTTCCAGGACCCTTGATCAATTCCAAAACTTTTTCAGTACTGGAAAAATATTTTTCTAATTTCAAAATATTTCCAGGAATTTCATGACTGTGGGAACCCTGAACCCTGTTTTAAGGATTCGAACTTCGGGGGGGGGGGGGGGGGGGGGGTGTTTTCCGAACGGACCATCGAACAATCGTTTTTTAATTAATTTGATAAAAACCGAACAATCGGACCATCGAACCATCGGACCATCGAACGTACTGTACCTTTAACCAGCTACAACAGATTAGGAAATGCGCTATTTACCCATTAAAAACGCGTTGATGTGTGAAGTTGTGTTGGTCAAATCGACAGGTGATGTGATCTGTTTTGAAAAAAACAATCAGAGAAAATGTTGCGCTGTCTGTTTCCTGACGAACAGGCTCATATCTCTGTCAATGTATGGAGGAGTTGCATGGATGATGTAATGGTGACCGCGTCGGAACGCGTCGCGGACGGGCTGAACTGGTCTCGATGTAACAAACCCAGACAGACATTGCATTATGGATCCTTTGGGGGTGTTGCTTCATGCTTAGGAGAAAGGCTATTCCATCTTTGGGCGGGTGGATGGGCGTTCGCTGTTCGGAGCACAAACAAAGTCTGCCCTGCTCTCACTCTGTCAGCCAGCGTGTGTCAGCGAGGCGCTGAACATGCATGTAGTTCACGGCACTAACAGGAGCGGAGGACGGTCCTTGATCGCTCCAAGCTGTCCTGTCGCATTTTAAAACTACTAATTAACGGTCACCATTAACCGTTAATGGTGACCGTGATTACATGTAATCCTGGGCTCTGCTCTCCCTCTGCCGTGCCTGGGGAGACAATGGACTGACCTCATGCTTCCTTCAATGCATGAGTAGTCCAAGTTGTTTCTTTTCACCTGACAGGGGGAATTTCCCCGGGATGGACGTAGCGCGTGGAAGGAACACGTTATTCCAACCAGTTCCTTTCCCCTCCATCAAGTGCCCCGGCTGGCCAGGGGGAGGCATTATTGAGACCAGGATTACTGCATGTTTTTGTGAGGGTATCAACCCTAGGAGACACGGGAAGAACATGCAAACTCCACACAGAAAGGCCCTATTGCCGACCCCACCTAGGGTGTGGGCGCTGATGATGTGGAGGGAGGAACACGCCCCCAGCACCCACAGCGTCCCCCGACGGGAATTGAACCCAGGACCTTCTAGCTGTGTGGCGAAGCGCTAACCACTGCGCAACTGTGCCCCCACAGCCCTACGTTTCAGTCAGGCAGCAACCTCTTATCCCCATGAAGGGTAAATGGTGCATTTGTATAACGCTATTCATCCAAAGCTTCACATATATTGTGTATTACATTCACACAAATATTTACACTCATTGGCGGAGGAAGGCACCAAGCTGCTCATCAGGAACAAGTAGGGGTTCAGTGTCTTGCTCAAGGACACTTTGACACTCTGGGGGAGCCCGGGATCGAACTGGTTTGTTAATTACGTAGTGTCACACAAAAGCACCAAAAGTAGCAGATCCGCAAGTTCGAAACGTTGAGTGGAGCGACGCGTTCTGAGCTTGTCGATCTTCTCCTTTTTCATTTTTTTAAATTTGAATCCTGAAAAGAAACACTTTTGGATGGTTTTGGAGACGATACGTCGAATGTAAGTGCGAGGGGGGGGGAAAGAAGTGATACTGGAGCATATTCACACATGCCTGCGCCCATACAGAGACAAGCACAGATGCTGTGTTAACTGTAATATACAGAAATAGATTTGCCACAGACTGCAGAGATGCGGTTTTTGCAGTTTATATAGCAGATATACAAGCTCACAGCGCGGCACCGAGTGCCGCGCTGTGAGCTTGTAGATGTGCTATTTTTGAAAAATCGTGATTTATTTTACAAGTCTTTGACTATATCTACTTAAAAGCCTTGCACTCGTTTTCACAATAAAAAAAAAAAATAGCAGATCTACAAGCTCGCAGCTGTGAGCTTGTAGATCTGCTATTTTTTCAATAGTTAAAGCATAAAATAATGGTTAAAGTGGTTAAAATCTAACGCGACTCGGGCGCGTTCCAGGTATTTGAGAGTTAAAGGGCCTACACCATGCTTTTAAAACTATATTTTTTGTATAAATATATGCTCAAAATTGAGTCTTAGACAGGTTTTAACCCTCAACAAACACTCTGACCATTCCTTTGTTTGTTCTAGCTCTACTATAATGAGGCTCTCCAGCTGCAATACCAAAAACGGCCTATGTTTGCTCAGTGGCGCATCTAGTGGGGTTTTTCCAAAGAAAAAAAAAAATTTTTTGAAAAAAAAAAAAAAAAATATATATATATATATATATTTTTTAAACAGAAACGTGTGTGACGTCACACGCGTCAATTCTCAGAACAGCACTGTTCTGAGAGCTTCTCATCTCTGTCTTCCCAAAACCAGAGAAAGACACACTTGTCAGAAATAGGACTTTGTGAGGATAGAAGGTGCCAGTGGGACACCAAAAAAAGGTTTTAAAATAGAAAAAGTGAAAATTCATGGTGTAGGTCCTTTAAGAAAATAAATGTCATCCACACATCCCTTTTCTTACCTTTGATAGCCAACACTCCATGACAGAAATCTTTAAAGTTGATCTTCCCGTGAGCGTTGGGATCCAGGTATTTAGCCAGTTTCTTCACCTGCAAGAGAATCAGAGATGGAATGGTATAAACTTTGAGCTTTACATAATAGCAGATATACAAGCTCACAGCGCGGCACCGAGTGCCGCGCTGTGAGCTTGTAGATCTGCTATTGATGCTGTCGGGCAGACAGGGGCGTCACACCAAATTCTGGGCCCTGGGTACAAGGATTCACTGCGGGCCCCCCGTGAATGTTATCTATTGAAAAACAGCAGATATACAAGCTCGCAGCGCGGCACCGAGTGCCGCGCTGCGAGCTTGTAGATCTGCTATTTTTGAAAAATCGTGAAAATGTGTGCCAAGAAACCTATGTTTCCATGTCAGTGATGCTCAAACTTTTTCATGTGAAGGACCCCCCCCCCCCCCCCCCCATCTCAAAATATTTAGTTCCAGGGACCCCCAGAAGCAGAATTTGAGTTAGAAATGTTCACTTAAAAAACACATATATTGAAAGATTTTCACACATTTTCACAACTTTTCAAAAATAGCAGATCTGTGAGCTTGTATATCTGCTATTTTTCAATAGCTAAAGTTACTAGGGCCCCTCCACCTTGGACCCTGGTAACTCAGTCCAACTTTCCTACCCCTTGTGACGCCCCTGCGGGCAGAAACCTTTTTATTTGTTTGTAAATTAACACCCTACTTGATCATTCTACAACGTCACAAAAAAAAAAGCATCAAAAGTAACGTCAACAGAACAGATAATGCCAATCTGTTCCAAATCATTATTTGGACCATAGAGTGTCTTTTCACTTTTGGCTGATCCAGCAACATAGGCATCTGATGTCCATAAGGGTATCAAGCCTGTACGTCATGATAGCGGGGCAGTTAATTGCATTTTTGCATTAGAATTATGTGGAAAATAAGTGGAAACAAACCTAAAACTTTGCACAAGTACTCCTTAGGGGTTGTTCCTATGATGAGACACGTTAGACACGTTAGAGATGGCCGCCTCATAATACTATTTTGTGAGTAACTTGGTGTAGAATTGTCCAAAATTAATAAGCTTGCTATCAAAGCATACATGTTTGACCACAGAGAAGCCACATGTATACCTCTGGAGAAGCTAAGAAGCTTAATTCAACCACTAACGTCGCCAACTAATGACTACAACAGACTACAAGCTGTTTGAAGCAGTTTGAAGCCGTTGGAAGTCATCTGTTTGTGAGAGTAGTATGGAAACTCTACTCTTAAAAAGACAGCGTTTTTGTACTGCCACTTTGTATAGCAAATATCCTTATCATGACCATTTAGGATAGTGTCTCTGTCTGAATATTAGGTGTCCCATATGTAGCGTTAATGACAGTAATATCAATATCAATATTAATAAAAATATTAATATTAATAATAAAAAATATCTTTTTCAAAAATGATGAAAAATATATTTTTTCTTCTCGTTCACTGTTCAAAACGTAGATTCTTTATATTAGCCTAGGCATTTAAGATTCCAGTACCAATCACATTGATTCAAAACACACAGAAAGAACGTCAAGGTCCACACTGTTTCGCTTAAAATATGAAAAAGTGATTTATTATAAAAATCATAAAATGTACATTCAGACTAGCATAACTATGTCTGATCCTTCAAGCAAAAGATAGATAAATGGGTTCCTAGGGAAGTAGTAGGCATAGTATTTTAAAACCTGTCAAACTGTACAAAATAGATGGCAGGCTACTGTACATGTTATCCAGTGTTGCATAGCGTTCCCCAAAACAATCACCAAAAGAAAAGAAATGAAAGAAATGAAATAATCGAAGATCATTAAACATTCAATATCTAACCCTACTCTATCTTAGTTGCCATTGACACAATGTAAACACTGCCTTACTGTGAGAGGTCCGTTTGCACATGCGCGTAGAGAGGAGAAGAGGAGAGGGTTGGTTGCTAGCGTAGCAGCCTAGCATGTGCTGGAAGGTCGGCCATTGCAGCAGGGCGTTGGCTGTGTCATTGCCATGAGGTCTGACCATGCGGCTTGGATGGAGGCAGCCATCTTTGGAGAGCCACAGGAAGTAGCGTGTGCAGAGCAGGATGGAGAGGCACCCCCCACTGGCTGGAGGAGGCGCTTGCTCAGGAGCAGGAGATCTTGCTGCTGTTGAGTGGTCTTCACCCACGTCTGTTGTCTTCACCGCTGGAGGGGGAGAGAGCTCGCACGCTCCAAATCTCACTGTCTGGGTATCTGGTTGATGTCGTCGTCGGAGTGGGAGAGATAGCGTGCCTCAATCCCACGGACTGGCAGTCCTGATGATGAGTCCGGCAGGACTCTATGTTGAGAGACCAAGTCGTGGTCACCAGGGCGTGGCAGCCCTTGGTGGCTGAGTAGTCTTTAGCCCTCCTTGTGTGTTGTTGGTTCAGTGATTTTTTTCAAGAGAGAGAGAGAACCAGGAAATGGTCTTTTAAAGTCCAGAGGTGTGGCCTCTCTGTTAGGCCTGCATGAGGAGGAGTTTGGAGCAAAGATCTCTGTCACCTCCCTGTTCTTAAATGAAGTCAAATTAAAACTCCTATCAACATTCTGAGGAAAAGTGATTTCCTACATTTGACCAGATATTTGTAATCATCATTATTTTAGACACGTGGAGGTATCAAGCATCATTGTTTTATATCGTTCAGAGGGCAGATGGGTTAAAAAGTTAAATAACCAAAGAAATACATATTCGTACATGTTAAAATCAATGCATAGTTGATGTACATCGTGTTAGAATACAACACATATGTTCATGTTATGGAATGTTATTTCATTAAGCTTTAATTCGCCGCATTCCATGATTCATGATCTTCTACATGTGGTCTGAGAGGCTCAGTACTGTGTGCACATGAAGAGAAGAGACCCTGGCAGGATGTCCCTTATCTTGATCGGCAGGGTAATAAAACACTATACTGGCACTTTGGAATGTGGTGTTGGGTGACACCATGGAGTAGACAGTCAATATCTCTTTTGGGGGAAGAAGGGTACATTCAACCGGTCCTAACACAAAGGGTCCATTTGGTTGAATATGAGTTATGAATACAATTCATAACTGTTCATAATTTGTCGTGTCCATATCTAGCGTTCAGGCTACAGATCCCCCCTTTTGTCATCGAAGTCCGACAAAACGGAAGGTTGAAGTCACGACCTTTGGATGACAAAACAAAGATGAGAGCAGTATATAGGACACAGATGGCAGTAATATTTACACATGTCAGATGGCAACTTTTATTGATCTTCACTAACTGATCTAGCATCACTGGGTACAACTGGAAAAAGATAGTTCTACATCATGGATTAACAATTCATGAAATGAAAACCATAAATCATAGAACATAAAGTAAAACCCCTGAACATGGATAACAGTAATACGGTAACACCTAGTTCACATAAGGAGGCTTTTGTATCAGTGAAATGGGCCTATAGTATGGGGCCCTTAAAAATAGGATCAAGACAGGAAAGACAGGAAAAACTAAAACAAGATAAAATAATCAAACCAAACTCATAAACAAAACTATACTCGAAATGCCTGTGGAAAAGGTGTGTACATTCAACAGGTTTCTCCGGAGAGAGATAGTTATCAGGCATTACATAGTGTATGATTTTCTTATTGGGAGCTAAAGGTTCCTATCTATGTTTCAAAAAGCATATAAAAAAAATGAAAATATGAGATAACAAACAAACAGAAACAAAACAAAAAGTTGCAATCATACAGTACATAGGTGGAGGTCATTCCCACTTTTCCTAAGAGGGAAGGCAATCATGCTTATCGATATTGTTCTTTAAATGTGTTTGTCATTATAATTCTCTTCGTCCTAAATGCCTTAGCAAATGTTAGTAGTTTAACAGGCCCATCTCCGTTGCGGCCTGTTATAGATATTGTCATGTATTTGTTAAGATTAAAACTTTGATTGGGTTTGACCGTCTGAGTATACGTTCTGTACTTGGTTATTTGTGATCCGAGCCTGCTTTCTAAGTACAAATATCAGTGGAGCTCACTCCCTTGACCTTGAGTTTGTCAAGGGAGGGCATCTGGTTCTGAGTATTTTGCGTCAGAAATGAACAGGTATAAGATTGTCCCCAGGTGGATTAGGGAAAAACACAAGCACACAAGCATATCAATGAGAGATGGTTTTGTAAATAGTGGTCTAGGAAATCTGTGATCAGCAAACCGACTAGATTCTAACTACAATCCCGTGGGATTTGCTTCCATGACCATTTTGGCTCGGTCTGGATGGATCCGATCCAGACAGCGCTTACAAATTATCATGGGAGCAAACAGATTTATGGTATTCTTCCTAATGCAAGAAACAAAACCATAAAGAGAACAGGGCACACTTAGTATTGCCCAGGTGGGACAAACATAATGCAACTTAATGCACAGTGAATGCGCAACAATACTACATGTGCTTTATTGGGTTGAGCTATTATTTTGAAATTACCGCTGTGGTTTGAATGACCAACCAAACCCCCCTTTTTGCAAGGCGTCGATGTCCTACAGTGAGTCGTGGACCCCCCCTGTGCGGCTACTGCGTAGCAAACGCAGAGCAGAATAGGCAGCAGCAGCACACTCAAATAGATGAGCGTTGACATAAGGCGCCTTACCAAAAGGGGTGGGGTCTGCAGAGAACTAACGTCAGGGTTTGTGAACAGACAGACATATTGGGTGGGTTTCAAAACAACATATTCCGTGGCGAGTTCGATCGCCCTAGCCTTGGCAGGGGTATCGGTGTCAGCCTGCAGTCGTTGGAGGGAGACCTCCCTGTCCAACGTAGGTACTGTCTCGACCATGTGTCGACGTCCTCCCTTTAGAGAAACACACTTAACAAAGTCAGTCAAATCCACAGGATTTGGCCTGAGTAAGCTAGCGGTTAGGGCGAAACCCCCCTCTGAAAGGTTGAGTATAGGTTCAGACACATATATCAGGTGCTTCACAGCCATGTGCCCTACCTGAATGAGACACAATAAGGCCTGATGCATTTGAGTACCAGTCATAGCGTACGGTTGAATGGGGTGAGACAACATGTGCATTTCACGGTTGGCACTTTGCGCCCGGTGTTGCAGGTCAAGGAACAAACTCTGTGACATCACACCAATGTCCGCTGTCGTGTCCAACAGCGCTACGTGGGTTACTTCATGTTGTAACTTCCCCGGGGGGAATAGCTTCCTATATGCGCTCTTTCGCTGGACTTTGGCTAACCTTTGGGTCTGCCTAGTGTCCGCAGAGGGCACGTGGGGCCTGCGAGCTCTACGCGGGAGCTGTTTCGTCTCACGGACGACCAGGTCACGTTGTGTTGCGAGTGTAACACTTTGAGCCATCGACGAGGCTAAGACAACGCAGACGGAAAGGGTGAGATCAGAAAGAAGGACCCCAGGGACGAAGTCCCATGCTGAGTTGTTGACAGCCCCTGCTTTAGTAAGGGCACTTGTCTCGTCATTGAAAACTATGGCAGGTCCCAGAAGGTTTGAGTGGTTTCTGACCTTTTTACCGTATACCTGCATGTCTTGCTTGTTCGCGTTGTGATCGCGGGCAAGAACCAACTCCTTATGCTTGACGGGTTTTAACTCGGCTGTTCGAGAACCGTTTTTACGCCCGCTGGGCAAGTGATGAGTGTAGTCGAGACGGGTGTAGTGTGAATCGGTGCAAAACATTACTCCCTTATTGCCGTGCGTGGAAGCGCACCAAAGAGCGATCAGTATGCTGGAAATCACCGCAACAAGTTTGAAACACAAAGGTCTCGCCGGCGTGTTATCTATCCATACCAATTCTACCTTCGCTTGGCGAGGAGGTTTGCTGTATGAACAGATGTCAACACACACCGTAGGCGAGTCTGTGCACGTGTTGCCTTTCAAACTCCGGTCCTTTTGGGTGACATTGTTTGCCCCAGCGTCTGCTAGGGTGTCAGTCACGCCGTTACACGCAGTGTCTGCGAGGAGGCCCTGGAGAAAGGGGCACACAAGAATTTGTTGCTGTTGGAGGACACCCCCCCCGTTCAACGGTGGCATTGGCTTGACTACGGGTGGGTGTTTCCACGTCAGAGCGTCACACTCCACAAAGTCAGTTAGATTTAACGAATCCTGCGCAGGTTTTTCAGTAGAGAGGGTGAATTCCTCCTCTGAGAAGGCAAGTACAGATAGTAGTTGCAGTAGTAACAGGACATAGCCCAAGAGAAGTGGGAGGTATTCCATTTCAGATGCATACATTCGACGGATTGCAGCCCTGTGTCTCATCTGAAAAGGACACAAGAAGGTATGAACCATCTGAGTACTAGCCTTAGTATAAGGCCGAACACTGGGGGATTGATACAACCCGTTGCCCTCTAGGTGGGCACGCTGTGCCCGATATTGCAGGTCAAGAAACAAACTTTGAGACATCACACTACTGTCAGCTGCTCTGTCCAACAGCGACTCGTGGGCCCATTCGCATTGCGTTGCGAGTGACAAACCACTGGTTTGTGCTATTAACGAGGCTGTAACAGCTGTGATGTGTATGTATCCGTACCTGTCAATCACTTTAAGAGTGCATGCATTGTAATCAGTGCACAGAATGTGTTCTGTGCATTGTGTGTCCTGTACTGGTGGTACATTTTCGCGGTTCTCAGCTCCTGGGCTGTGAGCGGCCATCTGGGCTTGATTGCTGAGCGTTTCAAACGCAGTGTCGTCTCCGGAGAGACACAGAACCTCTTTCAAGGGACACGTATCTGTTACCTGCTGAGATTTAGGGTCATTAACTTTGGCAGCAAGCTCTGACAACAAAGCTGTTGCAGAAAGCATGGACAGTTGTCCAATATCAAGGGATTGAATTAGGCTTTTATCACTAGGCAAAGGGCTTTCCCGTGTCGTAGGACGGGTTGACAAGCTTCCTGACCGAAGTAAATTGGCCTCGTTCGTACTTCCGTCACTGAGACTCAGTTCGTGGAACGGGCTTAGACTACAGTCACGAGAGACCTCGCCGTCAGGCAAGGAAAAGCAGTTGTGATTGTGAGAGGAGGGCCTGCGGCATCTTCTCCTCTCTCGATCAGGATCGCTCTGTCTCTCTTGAAAAGTTATCTCACCTTTCGCTATGAGTTCTAAAGCAAACAATTCAAGCTTGTTGCTGGGCCTTGGACGCTCCGTCTTAAAACCCTGGCAAGCCAGTTTTTTTAGAACCGGGTGAACCGTCCTGGAGTAAGGCCCCAAAATGAGTGGACCGTTAAAGTTAGCAGTCGTCGCTAAGGACTTGATCATCGAGACAAAAACCTCCATGAGTACAAGATAGGCGTTAGTTTGACCAACTACAGCTGGAATATCAAGTAGAAATAAAATCGAACCCTGATATTTAAAATAAAAATGTTTTTTCCAAGCGTTGTTTTTGGGTTTATATTCTTTTCCAAACTAATAGCACAACAATTCCTCTAGGTTCATCCAGAAAGTGAAATCAAATTCAACAGCTGTTTCTTACGATGCAAACTGTGAAAACTAATAAGTTCTGTAAATTATGAGTTTAAATAAAAATTCCTCAGTTAGTCTTATAAATTAAATTAATAATCCATATGACTAACGGGGCTTATAAGTAAAAATTCCCTTTTCTTTCAAAAAGAAACATTTTCAGAATTTAATTGAAATTTAGATCTTAATTAGAATAATTGTTTTCAAATACTGGATGAAGCACAAAGTAAACAGAGCTTACTAACGACCCAATATCAAGATAGGTGTCTCCAAACCTCGAGAACAAAACTATTAAATAATAGAACAGATTAAACTGGGTTAAAAGAGATTAATCCAATGTAATCCTCTTTGACTGGGACGGTTGTTTGACTGAACAGACTAGACTGGACTCAATGGAAGAGTCCCATCCAGTTAATCAATCACTCAAGCGTGTCAGATAGAATTTATAGAAACCTAAGTTCGGAAACACACAAAATGCAAGGTACAGTTTTGGGGAAAAGAACTACAAACTCAGAATCAATGATCGCTTACCAGTGTTCAGCAGAACACTGGTTGGTCAGACGCTTAAAGAAAATGAAATACTGCTTCTAGCTAACTGATGGAACGCTCGCTATAGTTTGTTTGTTATGTAGATTACCCACTGTTAAAACAAATCTAGTGCAAATGGCTGGACAATGCTCAGCATGCAAGCAGACCATATAGCCCTCACCGTCATAAACCTACAGGCCTGCGTGCGAAGGACGCAGGAGAGACAGTTTTATTGTCTCTCTGTTTTGTAGTGTTGTTTATGCCTGGAGTAGGGAGGTGCCTTGGCCTGATGGGGAAAAGTTTTAAAACAGGTAATCAAATAACAAAGATGTACTGTAGGTCCAGTGTTTGTCAAAACTCATACGCAGCCAAGCGTGCGTGTTTTGATGGAAGTTGGACGAATGAGCGAGAGAGATGGGTTCCTTCTGAGTTATGGCTAAAGCGTTTTCGTCAGATGGTCCAGACGAAATGAAAACGACTGGCTGATCTGACAGTATGCGGACACAAAGTGTCCTTAATAGATAAAGGAAGGATCAAAGAAATAAAAACAATTGATTGGCGTAATTGCAGGATTTGACATAGATATTTTCAAACCACGGTGACCGAGATAATGAAGTAATTAATACACTAAACCGGATTACGAGTTAATCCAATTTGTCCTTATTGGCTGGAACGATTGTTTGTTTGATTGACTAAACTGGAGCATGAAAGAGCCCAAATCAGTGATCAATCAATCAACCGTGTCAGCTATATAATTTCTATAGGTCTCGGAGGTTAGAGAAAATGCCAACAATGTCTGACTATAGTAGTCAGACCAAATATCCTAGTTTGGGAACTTGATATTAAATAAACCTAGTAGGTTTTAAGTGTTTGCTCTAGGCTTTCATCTTTCTTCTTCCAGTAATAAAGAACACTCCTTTGTATTTCATCCAGAAAGTGACATTTAAATTTCAATTAATGCGTGGAAAAGTTCCTCGTTAGTCTCATGAATTAACTTAATAATTGAGGTAACTAGAGAGGAGTTCCAAGCGGGAGGGAAAATTCCCTTTTTTTTTTCAATGAGAAAAAAAAAATCAAAAAGGAATTAAATTGAAATTTTAAACTTAATTAAAATAATTGTCCTTGGCAACTGAAATGAGGCACAAAGGGCGTAAACCATTAGACCTATTGATAGGTTTGACAAAAATATTTTTCGAGCGTCAACGACCAAAGTGAATAAGTAATCAAAACAAATTAACTTGGATTAGATTTGATTAATCCAATTAATTCATCTAGTAGTTGGAGGACTGTCTGCCTGACAAAGCTGAACCGAGTCAATCAAACAGTTGTGTCCACATAGAATTCACTACGTTTTTGAGGCTGGAAAAACAGTCAAAGCTGAATAGGGAGAGAAGAGATGAGAAAAAACAAACAATAAACGTTTTAAAACAAAGCTCACAGTTACAGCTTGATAGCTATATAGGTGCGTGGAGGTTTAAATTATGGTTGGGATATCCTTAATATTAAACCGTGGTACAATGTCGAAACGGGTTGAAAACCCAAAGATCTGAGGTGATGTTACAACTGAGTGTCACACAGAGAAACCTTTGGATTGTCCTCTGGTCTGTGTGTCGTATGGGAGGTACTTAAATCTCACGATAGGCTGCGCGTAAGTTGGGTGTGAGAAAAGAGGGAAGTCACACAGAGTGAGACTCCACCCTCTATTCAAGATGGCGTCTTTGCCAAATTGTGACTTAGATGGGTCTATCCCTCTTGGGGAGCCGAGCGAAAGTAACCCACTAAGCACATACACACACACGCACGCGCGCACAGACACAAACACACACACACACACACACAGCACTTGGTGACAGGGCGAACACGCCCACACACACACACACACACACCCACACACACACACACGCACACAGTTGGCTCGACAGACTTTAGTCTGGAGAGTATCAGAGCTGGATTAAATCCTGCTTTGAATTAAGAATTGTTGGACTTACAGTAATTCATACTCTGTGCACTATGGCCTATATGGCGAAGTTCGTCAGACATATGTTTACTAATAACTCCTTTTACACTAGAGGGGAGAACAATTCTTAACATAAATCCCTCCTCAATCAAAATGCCATATAGTTATCATATATAGAGAACTCCGGCGAAAACACGCTTCGAATTTAATCGAAGTGGGGGGGTTCCGTTCTAAATATGGTATCAGGCTGGCTTGAGCATCAAGTTATCAACAAGTGTAGCTTTTCACTTAAATCAAAAATCATGCCACTGGGAGATTAGACACTCCCACGTTTTTATGGTGCCGTTATCATAAACACCTAAACACACATGTTACAGTACTCTATGAATCATTCAGAACCGCGGCCGCAACTCTGTCTAATCCATATAGTAAAGATAATGTACAGTAGGACACTGACAATACTATCATTTGTTATGCCTCGGTGCGATACTACTACAGTACGTCCAGCGTATGTAATAGTCTCGACAGACACAGAAAATGGAAAATTACTTTCTGCTCATTTCGAACAAAATATGATTAACACTGGAAATCAGCTAATATCCCGGACGAGCCCCCACTTATGTAGCGTTAATGACAGTAATATCAATATCAATATTAATAAAAATATTAATATTAATAATAAAAAATATCTTTTTCAAAAATGATGAAAAATATATTTTTTCTTCTCGTTCACTGTTCAAAACGTAGATTCTTTATATTAGCCTAGGCATTTAAGATTCCAGTACCAATCACATTGATTCAAAACACACAGAAAGAACGTCAAGGTCCACACTGTTTCGCTTAAAATATGAAAAAGTGATTTATTATAAAAATCATAAAATGTACATTCAGACTAGCATAACTATGTCTGATCCTTCAAGCAAAAGATAGATAAATGGGTTCCTAGGGAAGTAGTAGGCATAGTATTTTAAAACCTGTCAAACTGTACAAAATAGATGGCAGGCTACTGTACATGTTATCCAGTGTTGCATAGCGTTCCCCAAAACAATCACCAAAAGAAAAGAAATGAAAGAAATGAAATAATCGAAGATCATTAAACATTCAATATCTAACCCTACTCTATCTTAGTTGCCATTGACACAATGTAAACACTGCCTTACTGTGAGAGGTCCGTTTGCACATGCGCGTAGAGAGGAGAAGAGGAGAGGGTTGGTTGCTAGCGTAGCAGCCTAGCATGTGCTGGAAGGTCGGCCATTGCAGCAGGGCGTTGGCTGTGTCATTGCCATGAGGTCTGACCATGCGGCTTGGATGGAGGCAGCCATCTTTGGAGAGCCACAGGAAGTAGCGTGTGCAGAGCAGGATGGAGAGGCACCCCCCACTGGCTGGAGGAGGCGCTTGCTCAGGAGCAGGAGATCTTGCTGCTGTTGAGTGGTCTTCACCCACGTCTGTTGTCTTCACCGCTGGAGGGGGAGAGAGCTCGCACGCTCCAAATCTCACTGTCTGGGTATCTGGTTGATGTCGTCGTCGGAGTGGGAGAGATAGCGTGCCTCAATCCCACGGACTGGCAGTCCTGATGATGAGTCCGGCAGGACTCTATGTTGAGAGACCAAGTCGTGGTCACCAGGGCGTGGCAGCCCTTGGTGGCTGAGTAGTCTTTAGCCCTCCTTGTGTGTTGTTGGTTCAGTGATTTTTTTCAAGAGAGAGAGAGAACCAGGAAATGGTCTTTTAAAGTCCAGAGGTGTGGCCTCTCTGTTAGGCCTGCATGAGGAGGAGTTTGGAGCAAAGATCTCTGTCACCTCCCTGTTCTTAAATGAAGTCAAATTAAAACTCCTATCAACATTCTGAGGAAAAGTGATTTCCTACATTTGACCAGATATTTGTAATCATCATTATTTTAGACACGTGGAGGTATCAAGCATCATTGTTTTATATCGTTCAGAGGGCAGATGGGTTAAAAAGTTAAATAACCAAAGAAATACATATTCGTACATGTTAAAATCAATGCATAGTTGATGTACATCGTGTTAGAATACAACACATATGTTCATGTTATGGAATGTTATTTCATTAAGCTTTAATTCGCCGCATTCCATGATTCATGATCTTCTACATGTGGTCTGAGAGGCTCAGTACTGTGTGCACATGAAGAGAAGAGACCCTGGCAGGATGTCCCTTATCTTGATCGGCAGGGTAATAAAACACTATACTGGCACTTTGGAATGTGGTGTTGGGTGACACCATGGAGTAGACAGTCAATATCTCTTTTGGGGGAAGAAGGGTACATTCAACCGGTCCTAACACAAAGGGTCCATTTGGTTGAATATGAGTTATGAATACAATTCATAACTGTTCATAATTTGTCGTGTCCATATCTAGCGTTCAGGCTACACATATGACACCTCAGGGACTCTTCTGCCCCGAGGGACTGTTGGGCAGGCGAGCAGACTAAACGTATGACTGTACGTATCTGTAAATGCTTTTTCTCTGCTCAAATCTTCCTCGACAAAATATCAACACTTCACCCCGACTCATTGTTAATAATTTCCATAATAGTAGCGGATCCACAAGCTGAAAATGTGGCACGGAGCTATGTTTGCTATGCTTGTTTTGGGGGGGTTTACTTTTGAATTAGTCTTGAAAAGTAACAGTTTAGGACATGAGCTTTCCACCCAACAGAGACGGTACATTCGAACGCAACTTACGCTACATGATCGATGATTATTAACCCATTTTAGGCCTAGAATTATTGAATGCTTTAACCAGTGAAAAATAGCAGATATACAAGCTTACAGTGCAGCACCGAGTGCCGCGCTGTGAGCTTGTAGATCTGCTATTTTTGAAAAAGTCGTGAAAGTGTGTGCAAATCTTTGAATATATGTATTTTCAAAGCGAACATTTGTAACTCAAATTTTGCTTCTGGGGTCCCTGGAACTAAATATTTTGAGATGGGGGTCCGTGGCCAAATACATATAGTTTTGGGGGTCCTTCACATGAAAATGTTTGAGAACCACTGACATAGTAGTCTCTCAAGAACAGACTAACTGAGCTCCAGTTAAGTGAAAAGGGTCTTTTCTTTGACAATGGTTAGCCAGATTGCTGTTTTTCAAAAAACCTTAGAACGATTCAAAAGACACTTATAGAATCGGGTCAAAATTCGATTTTTCAAAAATAGCAGATCTACAAGCAGTATATCTGCTATTTTTCAATAGTTAAAGCATAAAATAATGATACACAATAATGTGTACCCGTTCTAAATGGGTTTTCAGGTAATGTGCTGAATCTATATAAAGCGCTTTGGATAAATGCACCATTTACCATTTGACTATCCGTCTTCTACACCGAACAGCTGGTTCTGACATTTTCACTGTGCCACTTAAAACTGATTTTTAGTTGTTTGTGCAGCAATGAAAAGTATATTCTTCACTGTCTAATGATGCATGATGTTATTTGAGTATACATACTGTAACTAACTGTCTAAATCAGTAGTTCTCAACCTTTTCAGGCTGTGACCCCTGAAAGAATCCTATTTTAACTGGGGACCCCCCCACCCTGACGAGCACAAAGAGTTGAGGCAATACATTTTGTATAACACAATTTTTTCTATTGTGAAAATAGCACATCTATTTTCACAATTGCTGCCTCTAATATTAAACAATTTGGCCAAGCTTAATTTGTCATTTTAGAGTTATTAAAAACTAAGTCCTTAAATTGTCACTTTAGAAATGTGAAGATATCCTCTATACTGTACTTAACTTTATGTGTGTTTATTTTACTGTTGAGTGAGAAAACAATGTTGCACATTGAGTTAATCATCTGGGGACCCCCCAAAATAATCTGCCCGACCCACAGGTTGAGAACCACTGGTCTAATGCCTGTATGTTAGTTTGCACTCCATCATGGAAGGAATCACTCATTTATCTATTCTACAGTATATCACCATCAAGTCAAAAGGTTGCAAAACCTGTCCTTGTCAAAAGATATCATCTGACGAAAACACCACAGATATATGATGACACTGGTGTCATAATATGAAAAGAACACCGTCAATCAGTGTGTGTGTGTGTGTGTGTGTGTGTGTGTGTGTGTGTGTGTGTGTGTGTGTGTGTGTGTGTGTGTGTGTGTGTGTGTGTGTGTGTGTGTGTGTGTGTGTGTGCGTACGCGCGCACGTGTACGTGTACGTGTACGTGTGCGCGTGTGCGTGTTGCAGCAGTTTGTGGTGCTTTGCTGTGGTCAAGGGAGTGCAGAGTTACACACACCATCCATCAAAACAGACAGGACAGTATAACCTTGAAGGATCACTGAGCTCAAGCGCACGCAAACATGCGCACACACACACACACACACACACACACACACACACACACACACACACACACACACACACACACACACACACACACACACACACACACACACACACACACACACACACACACACACACACACACTCTCCTGGCTAAGGTACTATTTGTTTGCCCGCTCGCAATGTGTTAACTTGTGATCTCAACATAATCATTTATGTTCTTGAGAACCACAAAACCTGACCCAAATCAACCACAAATTCCGTCTAACCGGCGGTAAACGCTAATGAAAAGTTCCAGGGCCGCGCCGTAAATGTCCAGCGTGATATGTGGTAGCATCCTGTCTAAACACTGTAAGTTAAACCTTTCACACATCGTCGTTGCCGGGCGGAAACCTTGTATGTCCAAAACTGTTCATTTTTATCATTTAAAAAATGTTACTAAACTAGTGAAAACAGCCGATCTACAACGCGAGGCGTTGTGTGCTTGTAGATCAGCTGTTTTCACTGCTTTTGTGCGACGGCCTTGGTCTGATGAAGCAGGGCTTTACTTCGTGGAAAGAAAACGTACAAATTTGAAACTTTGAGATACGAGGTTTCTGCCCGACAGTGATGATATAGACTCCCCCGGGCCAAAACCCCTGACCACACAGAAAGTGGAAGTTTTAGCTCAAATAAAAAAGTGAACACTCTCACAAACTAGGATTTATGGAAGTTGGCGGTCAGATAAAAGCTTGTTGCTCCTCCATCCTGTTTAGAACGGGTACACATTATTGTGTATCATTATTGTATGCTTTAACTATTGAAAAACAGCAGATATACAAGCTCACAGCGCGGCACCGAGTGCCGCGCTGCGAGCTTGTAGATCTGCTATTTTTGAAAAATTATGAAAATTAGAATTTTGACCCGATTCTATAAGTGTCTTTTGAATCCTTCAAAGGTTTTTTGAAAAACCTATGTTTCTATGTCAGCAATCTGGCCAGCCATCATCAAAGAAAAGGTCCTTTTCACTTAACTGGAGCTCAGTTAGTCTGTTCTCTAGAGACTACTATGTCAGTGGTTCTCAAACCTTTTCATGTGAAGGACCCCCAAAATTATATTTATTTGGCCACGGACCTCCATCTCAAAATATCTAGTTCCAGGGACCACCCAGAAGCAACATTTAAGAGAGTTACAAACGTTCGCTTAAAAATATGTATATTCAAAGATTTGCACACATTTTCACGACTTTTTCAAAAATAGCAGATCTACAAGCTCGCAGCGCGGCACTCGGTGCCACATTGTGAGCTTACAGTATATCTGCTATTTTTCAATAGTTAAAGCAGTCAATAATCCTCGGCCTAAATGGGTTAATTGTTTACTATGAGAAGCATCACAGCTTGTCCGTGTCCGTCTGTCTGGATGTGTAGACGTGTACACATTTTGACATCATACTCTGATGTCACAGTGATGTCGGGGGAACCACTCTACCAGAATGGGTTTGCCGCTCTGACATCACGCTCTGGCTTCACTGTGATGTCACACTAACAGAATCCCTCGTATGCCCATAAATGGAGTTCCCTGCATGTCATCAATATCAATGATGCCCTGTTAAAGAGATCCCTGTGATGCCAGGCGGAACAATCCCTTTTATGCCCATATATGGAGAACCCTGATGTCCACAACCCTGATGTCCACATTACTGTGACATAGCGAGGCGTTGTGAGCTTGTAGAGTGTAGCTTGTCTATTTTCAAATGAGTGCCTCTTTCTTAGATTATTTGACCACCTGTTTTTATAGTGTAATGTGTTGATTACCTTAGTGTTTTTATTGCCTTTCTTTTTGAGGTATTAAAAAGGAGCTATAGTCAACTTTTTCTTGTAAAACGGATGCAAAAATAAAAATAATGTTTCGAAAATATTTTATAAAAAAATAAGCTTCATATATGTGTTTCTATTCAAAAATGACCACAAAAAGCGTAAAATAATGATAAAATAATCACTTTGGCCATTGTCAGACCGACACTTTGTTTACATCCTAGTCTATAGACTAGGATGTAAACAAAGTGTCGGCCCTACAATGAAAAAGTTGACTATAGCTCCTTTAACAGTCCTTAAATTGTCACTTCACTGTTACCCCTAAAATCACGTGGGGACCCCCAGGTTGAGAACCACTGTTCTATATGTAAGCATTGCAAAAAGACTTACATGAATCTGTATCATCCTACAGGACTACAGTGTATTTCTGGCTTCACTGAGTGGGATGTCTCCCGTTGCTAAGCTAGAGCCTGCTTTACATTTTTTTCCCACTCATCGGAATCCATGGTTACGTAAGTAAGAAGCATGAAAAATTCAATGCGCAGGCTGGTCCCCTGGTAGTTCAACTCCAAACATCTCCCCACGCGGCACTCTAAAGCAAGGCTGGAACAACATTAGCATTCCTTGTCGGTGCAGCATATACTAAAAGGTATATGCTATAAAGAGGTGGTGCCATGATATTTCCCCCCTCTGAAACATGATTATAAGGTATTATGATTATACTAGGAGGAAGATTTTTTCCAAAAAAGTATACAGAAAGAGTTAAAATTGGGTTTTTATGTGGCCACACCCCCAGTTCATTAAGTATGCATGGATGTCATGGTGGGTGGTGACCTAGCTGAGTTAGCCACACCCCACAATGTTGGGTGAATGGCAATTAGGGGAGGAGTTGATTCTGTGATGTCATCTTATCTGTGTTTTTTAACTGACACTTTTGACCAGAGGTGGCAGCCTCCAAGAGAAAACAAACAAATACCAAGTGAATAAATAATTGCTCATAAAAACCACACCAGGGGGTCTAATGAGGTACTTTCAACCTCCTAGACACATGAAAAACAGAAAAAGTACAAAACTATGGCACCACCTCTTTAAAGTCCTATGAGCTTGTTTGAAAAATAGCTTTACAAATCCACTCTTAAAGCCTTTGGCAACATTTTGGCAGTCGGGTTTTGACTACAGACTGCACCGCGATTATATCAAAATGAATGATATGAATCGTATTTGAATATATGATTTTGAACATATTGTGTGTAAACACTATATAAATATCACGACAATAGCCACAATTATGCGACACATGACCTTGGATCTTGTTCCGATGATGAGGTGCTTTGCATCAAAGAAGATGATGACAGTGAAGGGAAATGGAAGTGTTCTATCTAAAGAATCAAAAGTGTTTCCTCGGCGTTGCACTTGGCATCATATTTTTTTTTACAGCTGGGCAGAAAACTTGTATTTCTATATTTACATTTTGTAATAATTGTTTTGTAAATTAATGCCCAACTTCATCGGGCAAGAGTGTCAGAAGAAAGTTGTGAACGTGGCAGATCTACAAGCTAACAACTGAGCTTGTAGATAGTCTATTTTCACTATTTTAAAATGTTTTTTTTTTATAAATGATAGCGACCGAAGGTCGCAGTATACCATGAGAAATGTCGCAGCTTGTCTCCGTCTGTCTGTCTGTCTGTCTGTCTGTCTGTCTGTCTGTCTGTCTGTCTGTCTGTCTGTCTGTCTGTCTGTTCAGTCAGTCAGTCAGTCAGTCAGTCAGTCAGTCAGTACACATTTTTACAGTCTATTGGTTCCCTCTGACATCATGCTCTGATGTCACTGTGATGTCAGGGGAACCACTTACGTCCTCATAACAGACATAAATACTGACGGATTCGCCGGCCGTGGCTCATTCGATTTTGTATTTACGACTAACAGCATGCAGAACCAAGAGACCAGCGGTAGCGGAGGCGGCGAGGGTGAGGAAGCCGTCCACCCCATCTCACTCAGCTACGACGAGCAGGGAGAGGGAGACATCAGCCCCTTCCTATTCGGCGACGACGAGCAGGGAGAGGAAGGGGCCGGCTCTCTCCTGTTCCAGAGCGGCGATGTGGCGACCTGCTCCAGCGGCGACGGCAATCTGCAGACCGTCACCCGCGTGCAGCTGTTCCCGGATGAGAGTGACGACTACAATCGCGGCTTCTTCGACGGCTACTTCGACGGCTTGTGGGCGGTTGCCTCCGGAGGCGGCCATGACTCGGAGGAGAGCGACAGTGATGTTCTAACCGGCTCAGCTTCAGTCGCCTCCGGAGGCGGCCATGACTCGGAGGAGAGCGACAGTGATGTTCTAACCGGCTCAGCGGGGCATTTCAAGAGGACATCAGAGGTGATCGCTTCGCACTGGTAACACATTTCAATCGTGATTACGTGTATATTAATATTTTTTTCTCTTACTGTGCAGGTGCCGGGTAGTTACTCAACCACCGACTACTCTATGAAGCTCTCCAATAAGCTGTCAGCGGTGCACAACAAAGCTGCGTTAAGCCTTGTTGATTTCAAGGCTACTCGGGAAGAAATCCGTCTGCTGAAGGCTGTGCGGGAGAAAGGATACCAGCTTCGTCGAAAGGGGCCGCACCTGGCTGCGCGGGAGAAGAACACCGGTGGCGCAACCGTGCCCACAACCAGGCTCTCTCAGATGGAGAAAAACGCACTGAACCAATGGAAGGAGGAGCACGATCCCAACAAGAAGATGCGTTACCAGTTTGTGACGGCCTCTGATGTTGATGTTGTTAGTGTGCTGATCAATGGCAAGAAGTTCATCTTCGTGGATCGCAAAGTTGGGGGCTTCACAACCAAGCATCTGGTGGCCGAGTAATTATTCTGTATGTTATGATGATGTTTGAATAAAGAAAGAAAAAAAAAGGTTTTTTTAAAAGCCTTTACATTTTCACTAAAGAGTTTCCTCCGAAATAAAGGGTCCTTTTAAGGGCCGGTCATTTCCAAAATGTTTTGGCCACAGCTTAGGTGGCATGCACTTGGGCCATTGTGTGTGGTACATAGCAGAAATACTGTGTGTGTGTGTGTGCGTGCGACCGTGCGTGCTCTGTCTGTCCTCCCTTACGTCTTCAGAAAGTACAAAAAAATTTGCTTGATTTCGGAGACAGGTATATCAGCGGGGGTTGGAACACAGTATCTCTGTAGCCATTAAACAAAACGGGTATTTCTTACATTGATGCTCCTACATATTATCATGCAAGCACCAGTTAAAGTTACTTTCCATCCCTCATCCCATAACCCACACACTGCACATCATTTCGGAGCTCATATCTTTGAACGGGCAAGGGCTAGTTCTTGCAAATTCGCCAAATTTGGCACAGATGTTGTCCATAACATACTTAATCATTTTAAGATGGGTGCCAAGATGGGCACCCCATGGTACTGCCGTATTGCGCAATCCAATTGGGCTCCCATTGACTTTCTATACAGGAGGAAAATACTCAGAAAAAGATTTTTTTTCTGGGTATTTAAGGAGGATCTGAGGGGTCTAACTAGGGGTTTGTCATGATGCTGAATCCATTGCAGGCATTTGTTTTGCACAAAAAACATTCCGTGGGATAGAAATGGTCTCAGAAAACAATACACGTATGGGTGAGTATTCATGTTAGTCGGAGGCCTTAGGGTTTTTTTTTCTCGTGCTAATCAGTCTAAAAGTTCAAAATTTTGCACAGATGTAGCTCAGGGCATGCTCTAATGATTTAGCTAGGGCGCCCGAGTCTGCGACACTCGGGGTCGCCACAGCACCCAAAAAACTCTGAAAAGTGATGACTCATCACTTTTCATCACTAATAGACAAGGCAGAATTTCTGAAAATGTGCTTGTATAAAGTCCCGAAGGCATTTTGCGAATATTTATTATATACAACTGTTCTAGGGGTATTAAGGGATGCTGAATCCAAATTTGCTGTTTATAATGCTCAAATTTTTTCCTAAATGGCTCAAAATTGAGAAATCCAACATGGCCGCCACTGCAAGGCTGAAATCTATTTAAGTGAAAATCTTTTTGACTAAACAAGGTAGAAACTTGAACTAAATGTGTTTTTCTAGGTTAGCCTACATGGGGAATTTGAAATTCTATCCTGATTTTAGATCAGACGTGAATAATTGGCTTGAAACTCATACATGTATAGCAGAAAAAGTTCGTTATTGATGCATAATTCGTCAAACAGAAACAAAATCAGGATGAACCATGGTTTTATTCATCAAAACTCTTTTGATTTAGATTTTTCTATCAACAAGTCATATATGCAAATTATATATAGTCCTTAACACCTTCTAAGCCACGGGGGGCCCCTTAATGTTAAAACCGTACTATATCGCACATCCCCCCAGGGACTCTCAGCCACGCCGTACATTCCCGGACTTTGTCTTTAAAACCGTTATAAAAGCTTTTGATCCGAAAATCGGCGATCGTCTAACCTTCCCTAGTCACCACTCGTGCACTGATAGCTCATGCAGACCGTGCATGAAGCAGAGGTGACGTCAGCGCCTCTCCTTCTCCAAGGCTACTCCCAGCCATCCGTTTGCTGTCTGCACACTCGAGCTCCTACAGCAGCCATGCTTGGGGCTATGCTAGCGAAACTTTTCAGTTCTGTTCTTCAGTCACACATGGACTATTTGCGGGGACATTTACGTGAAAGGATCGCGCACGCGAAACGCACGGGGACATCGACGATCGGCCAAAACCCCCATTCTATCCCAACGGAAATCGAGAAAATCATGGTGAGTTACTGGCCTGGGGAAAAAAAAAAAAGAAAAAACAGCGGCGCTGTTCAAGATGGAGGGGCTGCGGGGTCATGTTTATAAACATAATATTATGTCTCAGATCACAATACAATAATAGAAATTTCACGGCTAATCTACCAACCACCATTCTATTTCGGACGTCAAGGTGTTAATATGAAGGTAGGCTACGTTAATTTAGCCTATTTGCAGTCATCAATATTTCGAGCAGATCTCATAGGTATCTTGCAGCTGCATGCATCCAATTCCACTTTCCTGAATAGAATAGAATGGATTATAATATAATATAATAGTATTTTACCATATCAATAAAAGTAAATGTACATGGGAATACTTCTTACTGTAATCCTTACTGTGGCAGCTTATTCACAGTCTTCCTCAGTGTTCCGGCAAGTGTTGAGTTTTTTGCAGTTGCATGCTTCCATACATGCCATATGACTCTTTCTGGATAGAATAGAAGAGAGTTTATAGCCAGCACAAGTACATCAGGGTAGGGTTCATCAATCTGTCAACATCTAAGAGTCTAGAGTATGCAGTCTAGTAGGCTGATATTCTCTAAAATTACCAAATCCCATTAGTACAATCTATTATACATACATACCTGCAGCTGCAGCGTTGGCTGAGGCACTCCTTTGTACACCCACATGAAGTGAACTCCCTGCAGACTTTGGGCATAGGTGGCAGAGAGAGTAGCCGTGGCACTAACTGGCCTTCCTTGATCATCCAATACCATTTCCTCCACTGGAGGACGATCGGGGTGTGGCAGGTGAGCTTGATTCCATATAGTTGCTTGATAGTGTGCACGCATGATATGGAACCTCACAGCATCTGTGGTTGGTGGCAGAGTCTCTTGGGGACGACCTTTGCAGAATAACTTTACTCATGCTTTGTTGCATGAATCAACGTCAGGCACACCATAGATCTTACAAATGAATCTTTCTGATGATGTCACAATATCTTCTGTGAAAGGGCCCTTCCCAAGGCCAGCAAGATCAGTGTGATGTTGTTCGAACACCTGCCAGGCTGTCTTCTTTCCGTGGCCGCTGAACTGAGACACACTGTCACATCCAGTAAGGGCATGGAAGGAGTGTTCACGAGGAAGCTGATACACGACTCATCCTTCACTGTATCCACGCACTGATGGAAACAGTAGTCGTGTCAGCACGTGACACAGACGTGCTTCTACTACTGCTTGCTTACTTTGACAAAATCAGATGTACCTATGTCTACATGAAAGCTGGGATATCAAAGGACCCAAAGTTTTTCCCAGTGCATGAAATTCACAGGATACTGTCTGAGGATTAACTGGACACACTCCTGCCCTTACTGGATGTGACAGTGTGTCTCAGTTCAGCGGCCACAGAAAGCCTGGCAGGTGTTCGAACATCATCACACTGATCTTGCTGGCCTTGGGAAGGGCCCTTTCACAAAAGATATCGTGACATCATCAGAAAGATTCATTTGTAAGATCTATGGTGTGCCTGACGTTGATTCATGCAACAAAGCACGAGTAAAGTTATTCTGTAAAAGTCGTCCCCAAGAGACTATATGGAATCAAGCTCACCTGCCACACCCTGATCTTCCTCCAGTGGAGGAAATGGTATTGGATGATCAAGGAAGGCCAGTTAGTGCCACGGCTACTCTGTCTGCCACCTATGCCCAAAGCCTGCAGGGAGTTCACTTCATGTGGGTGTACAAAGGAGTGCCTCAGCCAACGCTGCAGCTGCAGGTATGCATGTATAATATATTGTACTAATGGGATTTGGTAATTTTAGAGAATATCAGCCTACTAGACTGCATACTCTAGACTCTTAGATGTTGACAGATTGATGAACCCTACCCTGATGTACATGTGCTGGCTATAAACTTTGTATCCCCTTCTCTTCTATTCTATCCATAAAGAGTCATATGGCATGTATGGAAGTATACAACTGCAAAAAAACTCAACATTTGCCGGAACACTGAGGAAGACTGTGAATAAGCTGCCACAGTAAGGATTACAGTAAGAAGTATTCCCATGTACATTTACTTTTATTGATATGGTAAAATACTATTATATTATATTATAATCCATTCTATTCTATTCAGGAAAAGTGGAATTGGTTGCATGCAGCTGCAAGATACCTATGACATCTGCTCGAAATATTGATGACTGCAAATAGGCTAAATTAATGTAGCCTACCTTCAACCTAACTTCATTTTAACCATGATATATTACCCTCCTAATATGTGAGCAGGTCGCGTTTTTTCAATAATTATTTTTAATAATTATTTTTTGAATTAAATTTTTTCCATTTTCCCAAATAATTAATAAAAATCACACCCGTGTGAAGTGGAGCTGTGTGTGTGTGTGTGTGTGTGTGTGTGTGTGTGTGTGTGTGTGTGTGTGTGTGTGTGTGTGTGTGTGTGTGGATCATGTGTACCGATTTTTGTGACATTTGAAGAAAATATGTAGGAAAAGGAGCAAAAAGTGTGTTTTGGAGAAAATTCAAGATGGCGGAAAATCTATCATGGCGCAAATGGGCGTATGATATATGGGGAGATGCGTCATGACCCAAGGAATCCAGGGAAAAAATATTTTTAATTTTCCGACCTACGGTTCAAGAGTTACAGGCCAAAACGTAAAGTGGGGTGTTATGGCGCCACCATGCGGCCAAATGACACAATTATTTTTTATTTAATCCTTGAAATCATTATGAACCTCCTCTCCAAGTCTTGAAACTCTAGCCCAGGGGTCCTCAATAGGCGGACCGCGGTCCATGTCCGGACCCAGGCGCACCTCCGTCCGGACCGCGGCACATTTCTGAGAAATCTCCGCACAGTTGTATCTGACGATCGGACTGACTGTGTGTGATTTGTGTTTGTGTGTGCGTGGGTGTGTATGTGCTCATTCGCTCAAACACATACACGACAGGCTCACAAGACACACCCCTACGCCAATTTGCAAGCCCACAAAGCGTAGCGGGTGCAACGTGCTGTGGGCTTGTAGATCAAAGGTTTTCCTTCCCTCCGAAGCAGCGCTCTCCATGCTGCTCCCCCCTCCCCTCCCCTCTCCACACACTCATGCCGCTCGCTGCCTGAAAAAGTTGCTAAAACCTCTTGGAAACCATTGCTCCCACTGGATTAATAACTTAGAGATCTTCTACCTTTGGCTGTTCAATTGGAGAGGACAACAGCAACACATTAATATCCACGATGTAAGGCTCCAACTGCTTGCATTAGACGAGAAATGGTCGCGAAACTCGCGATGCGTGATCATGCGTCTTTAAATGGGCGCGTTCGGAAATGCGCACTCAACGCACTGGTGTGCTATGTTGTCGTTCGTTTATTCGGTGCACTTGGTGCGTTGTCGTTCGGAAATCCAGTGCGCGGCGCACTGGTGTGTTGAGCGCACGCACTCACCAACCCTACTCAGAAGATGGGGTTAGGCAGTGTGGTGCGGTGGTGCGGTGTTCTGATTGGTTGGTTTTCATGGCCGTGTCTCGAATGCTTCTCAGCTGTGAACAATGGAGGAAATTACCGCAAAATGCAGCATTTGCAGCTTAATTGGTCGTTTGGCCTTGATAGTTTCACACTCATTAACGTGTAAACTAACAGCAGGTATGCCAATGTTACATCTCCTTTCAATATCAACGTTACGTTAGCATACTTAGCAACTGCTGCTTTTCAGAAAGTTTGCCTTCAGAGTTCAGAGTGAAAAAGCACACAGCTGCCTGTTAAAACTGGTCGTTCGTAAATAAGCCACACTGAACGCACTCTCCAACGTCACGCCCACTGCACTCACTACACTGAGCACACACCCGGTGCGGGTTTCCGAACGCACCCAATGTGATGTGTCGTCGCATATTATTGCCAGCTATCCTAGGCTGTGTTAGGTTAATAACTATGACTCGTTGACCCTGATTTGACTGGCCATTTGACATAGTCAACCAGCACAGTCTGGCTTGTGCAGTACGTGTGTCAACTGAATGTCAAGTAATCCTCTCCCCCTCACTAGGGTTGCCAACTCCCAGAGACTCAAATAAGGGACACCTTCTGGCCGCCCGCCGAAGGTGGGTGGCCGGGGAAAAAAAAGTATTTTGAGGGGGGTCAACAGACTCAACACGCCTGAAATGCATAGAAAACTGCATTTTGGCACAGTCACAGACACTCAGAGAGTTATACCTACAGTATAACACACAATACATTACAAACACAACAGGTCTTACATCTGCATCAGGCTACATCTGCATCAGGTTACACTTACTGTAACATTGCATACATATCATAATCATAAGGAAATTAAATGCTTCAACCATACACCAGATATAGCCTATAACAAACCCATGGCTTGCCATGTAGATCTACATTTTACTAAGATACACTTCAACTGAGGCATATGGCCTACTGTACATAGTCTAACACTGGTCCCCAAACACTGGGTCCCATTTGTGAGTCACAGAATTATTTTTATGGGTCCTTTAATTTTTTGTTTCCTACATTTTGTTTTCATGATTTAGTAATTTTATGAATAACTCAAATGAAAATCTAAGACATTCCATAAATTGGAAAACACATATATAAGAAGTAGTGAAAATAGCCGATCTACAAGCTCACAACAGCTGTGCATAGTGATGTGTTGTGAGCTTGTAGATCTGCTATTTTCACTAGTTTGGGTAAATGTTTCATTTCTCTTTTTGGTCTTGGGCTAAAATGTTTTGGAACCACTGGTCAACAATATACTGCTACAGAGAAAGGGGGAACAAGTAATCTGCTTGGAGCTCTTCAACATCCAGATTCTCAAGAACCCATAGTATTATAGCATTTTGCCACATACAGAGTACAGAGTATGGTACAGACACACAGACACACACAGCTCACCTGCTGCAGTCAGATGAGACTCATTCTTCTCAGTTTAGTTTTGTGTCGCCCGCGCTGGCTCGCATTCAACAACGCACAGCAGCAGAGTTCATGTTACACAAGGACTGGCGCAGCACGCACGTACGTGACGAGGCACCCCCAGGGTCCTAGAGCCCTTCACATACAGCACACACACACAAAGGCAGGCAGACGATGCCTGGCGCACGCACAGAAAAATATATATGTGCATAGTCCCTTTACCGGGACAAGCGACGTCCCTTACGGGACGCGCCTCTTTCAGTCAGAATACGGGGCGTCCCGGCCAATACGGGACGGTTGGCAACCCTACCCCTCACGCTAAGTTTCACTTTATTTTCCATTCTGAACAACAAGCCTAATATTGCATTCATGCTCTTTAGTTTCCAATAATTAAACTATAAGCCAGTGTTTTATTGCTACACAATAAATGTAAATAATGTAGCCTACTCTACATGCATAAATAATTATCCATTCATCCATCCATCCATCTTCAACCGCTTATCCAGCATCGGGTAGCAGGGGTAACAGTTCCAACTGAGATTTCCAAAGTTCCAAATAATAATAATAATAATTAAAATAAACAATTCTAATGATTATAAAATAAATATACATACATACAGTACATACTGTATAAATGTATCCGCCTTATTTCGCCTTCGCCTTTTTTTTCGGACCCGGACCTGTTTCAAAAAAATATTTCTGGACCTTCAAGATTTGTATTTGAGGACCCCTGCTCTAGCCCCTATGGTTTGCGAGAGACAAATAATTGAATGTGAGTTTTTGCGATTCCCATTATAAGTCAATGGGGAAAATTAATTCACTAATAAATTAATATCAATTAAACTATTGAACCTTTCTCTTAGCAAGTTACTAGCCCACGATTCCCGAGTAAGCCGGTCGATTTGACATATGGCGCGAGTGTGTGGTGGCAAAACTGTGGGACTAGTAGCGTGCCGAAGTTTAGGAAGTTCAGGCTACATACAGACACACAGACACACAGACAGACACACAGACAGACCCACACGGCCACGTATAGGGAGCCTGTGCTTCACACAGCTCCAAAAACAAATGAAAAAGGTTATGGAAAAAAACACGGCCTGCTCACGTATTAGGAGGGTAGAATGAGTCACCACAAAAAATAATGGGTGTTTTTAATGAATGGTTAAAATGGAGTTTGAAGTTACAATGGGTGTGTGTGGGGAGAGAAGCCCTTCCCCTGTTTCCCTGTTGAAAGTGGAATATCCCTTTAAGGACTATATATAATTTGCATATATGACATATAATCTAAATCAAAAGAGTTTTGATGAATAAAACCATGGTTCATCCTGCTTTTGTTTGTTTGACGAATTATGCATCAATAACGAACCTTTTCTGCTATACGTGTATGAGTTTCAAGCCAATTATTCACGCCTGATCTAAAATTAGGATAGAATTTCAAATTCCCCATTTAGGCTAACCTAAAAAAACACATTTAGTTCAAGTTTCTACCTTGTTTAGTCAAAAGGATTTGCACTTAAATAGTTTCAGCCTTACAGTGGCGGTCATGTTGGATTTCTCAATTTTGAGCCATTTAGGAACAATTTTGAGCATTATATACAGCAAATTTGGATTCAGCACCCCTCAATACCCCTAGAACAGTTGTATATAATAAATATTCGCAAAATGCCTTCGGGGTTCTGATTTTCTGAAAATTTATCCTGTCTATAAAGTCGATGGGAGCCCAGCTTGATTTGGCCGCATCTGTGCAAGATTTTGAACTTTTAGACTGATTAGCACGAGAAAAAAAAACCCTAAGGCCTCCAACTAACATGAATACTCACCCATACGTGTATTGTTTTCTGAGACCATTTCTAGCCCACAGAATGTTTTTTGTGCAAAACAAATGCCTGCAATGGATTCAGCATCATGACAAACCCCTAGTTAGACCCCTCAGATCCTCCTTAAATACCCAGAAAAAATATATTTTTCTGGGTATTTTCCTCCTGTATAGAAAGTCAATGGGAGCCCAATTGGATTGCGCAATACGGCAGTACCATGGGGTGCCCATCTTGGCACCCATCTTAAAATGATTAAGTATGTTATGGACAACATCTGTGCCAAATTTGGCGAATTTGCGAGAATCTGAACCAAAATATCCCTGGCTTCCCCGACTAGTATGGATCTTCTTCTAAATGCACATTTTCATATAGAAAAATATCCAGGTCCACGCGTTTAGAAAAAGATCCATATTCGTGTAGCCGGCACCTAAAGCTATCAGTCACTCACAATGCAGGAAATGTAATCAATAGAATCAGGATCAGAGATATTATTTTGCCAGCTACATTTTGCGGTCCCAGTGTATCACGGTGGAACACATAGATGTGTATTCTACAACCACACCTATCTGTCTCTCATCAGGGAACATTGCAGACCTACGGTACATACAAAGGCACTGTTGGGCTAGATTCTTCTAGCCCAGACCTTCAGTTGGGAAACTAAAATCATCGGCCGCAGTTGGCCAACATTAGACTATAGCAGGGGTCTTCAACAGGGGATCCGAGACCCCTTGGGGGTCCTCAGAGGTCCTTCAAATCTTTGTGTGATTGAAACTTTTTTTCTACTTTTTTATAATAACCACTTGAACCCTAACGTCCATATTCTGAGAACTTTAGCCAAACATAGCAGATCTACATGCTCACAACGCCTCACGCTGCGAGGCGTTGTGAGCTTGTAAATCGGCTATTTTCGGCAAAGAGGTTTGGTGAAAAAGAGCACACCAAGTACAGAGTGAAAGGTCAAGTTTATTAAAGGTGATACACCATGAAATTTCACTTTTCCTATTTTAAAACCTTTTTTTGGGGTCCCACTAGCACCTTCTATCCTCACAAAGTCCCATTTCTGACCGTTGTGTCTTTCTCTGGTTTTGAGAAGGCGAAGGTTAAAAATATCCCACAGGTTCTCAAAACAGGCTGTCCAGATTTGCTGCCGATGATGACGTCATCATCGGCTGTTTTTGAAGAAAAAAAAAATCAGCCATTCAAAAAAGAGAGAGACTTTTTAAATGCATGGTATATCACCTTTAAGTATCGACAGTTCAAGTGGTTAAGGTGAGACACCCCAGGGGAAAACATGAAAAAATTAAAAATTGTAAATCTTGAGATTTTGTGCTATTTTGCTTCCTAAACATGTCTTCTTTCAAACTAATGCAAAATAAACATTCAAAATACACACATAGATGTTCATTTCATGCGTGAAGGTCCCGAGTAAACACCATTTGTTTTCATGCATTTTTTATAAATAAAATATATATATAGACAATAAAAAATAAATAAAAGATGAATCAAAGAAACATGGCCCCCTTTTTGATGAATCTAACATGATTAAAATGGAGTTTGAAGTTACAATTGGTTTGTATAGGATGGGGGTGCGTCTGATCTCTAATTTTTCTCAAAATGTGTTTTTCCTCATACTTAGGTACAAAAATCTCCACTTAAGTTGCACACACCTACACCAAACCTTCCAGTTTCATTTGTATCTATATCCTGCTAAAAACATGGCGAAAATGTTTTTTTTATGACTGTTGACACTATTTTCTGATTTATGGAATGATAAGAGATATCTAAGATCCCCTCTGTAATTTGTTTTGTCTCTAATATGTCAAGAAAATGAAAAATTGTTTTGAACCTGGCTTTATACAATCTTCAGATTGATGTACCTGAAAAGTATGCAAAATAGGCATTATTAGCGCATATAAGGCCTAATTTGCCTATCTAAACATAATTTCAGAAAACTTGTAATACAAAAAGTCTTAGTCTTAATGTAAGTAATCAACTGGAGAAGTGTCATTGTGGTAGCTATTAGTTAATTTTTTTTACCCTATTAAATTTTACCCTATTTAAGGCGTCTCGCCTTAAATATCTGATAACACAGATTGACATGATTGCCACGTTGTCAAACGATGAAACTATATGGAATCTGGGGGTCCCTGCTTCATCTCTCTCTCAGCTAAGGGGTCCTTGGCCTGAAAACGTTGAAGACCCCTGGACTAGAGACCGTATCGTTTAACGTCATCATGCTTTGCTGCATGAATTTATTTGTAATGCGATCAGGGATTTGTGTAGCAGTCGATGTACAGTATTACCACGGAACACTGGCACACAGCAGCTTCTAATAGTGTGCCTTCTCTAGTGATGCCAGCATACCTCTTTGAACCATTAACACCGGGAACGCATCTTTGCTACGTTAGATTTTCACCACTTTAACCATTATATATTAGATATACAAGCGCACAGCGCGGCACTCGGTGCCGTGCTGTGAGCTTGTAGATCTGCTATTTTGGAAAAATCTTGAAAATTAGTGCAAATCTTTAAATATATATATATGTGTGTATGTATATATATATATATATATATATATATATATTTATTATTATTATTATTTTTTAAGCAAACCTTTGTAAATTCTGGGGTGGTCCCTGGAACAAAATATTTTGAGATGGGGGTACATATATTTCTAGGGGTTCTTGATGTTAAAACGTTTGAGCACCACTCATAGAAACATACGTTTTTTTTTTTTTTTCAGAAAACCGAGGACGTTTTTTGGTATTTTTCAGGACTAAATTGATTAATGGTATAACATTATTATTAATTAGCTACAAAATCATACAGTTATTGTTTGCAGATTCTTTTTTTTTTCTTTTTTTTAACAGAGCTTTGGCAATATTTAGTCTGTTTAATGCCAATGCATTCAGAGAGGAACAGAGAGATGCTTGATGAATTGAGAGAGAGAGAGAGAGAGAGAGAGAGACTATATTAGTCTATGAAGCACATGCACAGACATGTGTTAGATTGTCCTTCTAAATAACTGGTGCATGTTGGGCGTCCAATGAGCTCCCCTATCAACCGCACATGCATGCGTCGCGCGCACACACACACACACACACACACACACACACACACACACACACACACACACGTGTGTGCACACACACTCGCTGAGAACGAGCGATGGGGGAGGATGAAGGGAGAGTCAAAAGGAGAGATCAGAGAACCTCAAAGCAATGCTAACATGTACTGTAGGCCCTGCTGTACAAGCAGAGAAGGGTGCTTCCAAACAAACAGAAACATCTATTCCAATAAGTAGACCTAGGGGTGGGCCGTGGGCGATATGGTGATAATTATCGTTGAGACGATACAATGTCTCCACGATATGCCTTTTCAGAGATATCGTATATACCGTGATACAATGAGGGAGCCTTATTAAAAATCCTGTTGAATTGTTAATACAGAGATTCATTGCAGAATTCAATTTAAACCTGCATTTTGGTCTAAATCAGTAGTTCTCAAACTTTAAAATGTCAAGGTCTCCACTTAACTCTGACAGTATACACATGAAACCAAATGGACCTGTAAGGGTCCATTTGGTTTCATTTGTATACTGTCAGAGTTACATACTTGTAAAGTTCAATTTAGACCTCCCAAAGGGAACCCAGAGAGTCTAGTTTTTGTCATGTACCTTGAAAAATAACCATAAAAAGCAACGCGAAAAAGAATTGTGATAAAATCGTGTATCGTGATACAGCTTGGGAAAATATTGTGATATTGTATTTTTCCATATCGCCCACCCCTAAGTAGACCCTTGGGTCCATTTTGGTAGCATTTCTACATTACAAATTAACACCCAGGTTGAGGTATTATGGTCACAATTTCCACGTGACAACACCCCCCCCCCCCCCCCCATCATCATAGCAGTAGCTACTGTATCTGTATTTTTGTTAATATCTTTTTTGAACGGTTTCCATCCTGGTTTCTCTTTTCTCTCCAGCTCTAAACTCTATACCTGTCCTCTCTCTTCTCATGAAAACAGCAAAATGGCGGGAGTGCACACGCACTCACGCACGCACGCACGCACGCAAAACAAAGTGCACGGTGCACCCACTACTTTACACCTGAAACCCCTATGACTCTGATTTTCAGATGTGAGTTTCAGAAAACTGCCAGGATTTAGAAGAGACAGTTGTATAATCGGCCTCGGGTCTAAATGTTTTTTTAAGCGACCAGCTCCAGTCCAGATAATATCTTGGTCTGGTACGAAGGAACTGAAGATGCTTCCAGAAGCACTGGCGCTGGCAACAGGCCTCGCTCCCCAGGGCAACATCAGTGCCAGGATGACGCTTCTGCTTCCTCTCCCCAAGCAGACTTGACACAGCGTTGTTGACTAGGCACTCCAGACACATAGAATCACATCACATCGACAGCAGGGACGTGCTGGCCATTGGGAAAAGCGGGACAACTCCCGAACGGCCGGTTCATTCCCGGCCGATCCAGGCCGGCCATTAGGAAAATAATTAAAATAACATTTTGGCCTTCGTTCCATTTTGGGTGCTAGGCGGCCAATAAAGTAAATCGTCACTGTCGGGCAGAAACCTTGTATCTCCAAGTTTCAAATTTGTAATTATTTTCACACAGCAAAGCCCTGCTTCATCATACAAGGCCGTCGCACAAAAGTAGTGAAAACAGCAGATCTACAAGCACACAACGCCTCGCGCTGCGAGGCGTTGTGTGCTTGTAGATCGGCTGTTTTCACTAGTTTAAATCATTTTTTAAATGATAAATATAAAACAAACGGTTTTGGACATACAAGGTTTCCACCCGACAACGACGAAATATAGCTCATGTAATTGGCCCACTGGCTTGTCACTTGGCTTGTCACAAATCTTCGAGTAGCAGCAGCGCTATAGAGAGAGATCTCTCTCTATAGCGCGCAATGAGGGCCTCTCCAACTCTTTTTCCCGGGCTGAATCAGGGGCCCAGCACGTCCCTGATCCACAGGATACAGCTTAACCCTGGCATCCCTATTTTGGGCCTGTCAAAGTGGACATTTTCCAAATGTTCAGTGATTGCGACCGTCAGGTCGCAGTTACTATCAAAACCTCCACCGGAGTTTGTCTGTCTGTCTGTCACACGTCACACTTTTGCCCTACTCATATCTCCGCCACCGTTGCCCCGATCCATGCCAAACTGTGCACACACACTCCTTGGCTGCCAGACCACAACCTCCACTCATTTCTCATATGGCCCTCTTCTAGAGCCACCACAAGGCCGATTCTTGCAAAACACATTTTTGGACACTGCTCCTGCAGATTTGGCCCTAAAATCACGCAAAGCGGCACACAGTATCTCTAAAGTCATGTCATCAACATGGATCTGTCCCATTTACCATATTGCCTCCCGATTGGCTACCATTGCCTTCTAAAGTTTGTGTAAGCGACCTGACGGGCGCTTATCTCCCGATTTAGGGAGTCTTACTGGTTTAAAATAAAATAGCTAATATAGCTAAACTCATAACGGGCCGCAAAGCGCTGTGATCTTGTACAGTGGCTATTTCTTTTGCTATTTGCCGTATGATGAAGGATATAGTGCTTAAGTGGGAAAGACATTCTTTACATACAGTCTGATAACACATAGTACAAGAGCTGCAAACTCATTTTATGGTTGCTGGGAGTGAGGTGGATGGCATCATGATTTATGCGATTTGATTACCATGCAGTCGAGCCAGCCCGGACTGAAGGCTACGATACAAACTTGTTTGATTTAAAGACCAGGAAAATATTGCACTATGACTGACAACTCGGAATGAGAATGCGACCTTCGTCGCGCATTAAACGCAACGGGGCTCAAGGGCATGCATGAAGCAAGGCTAAAAGACTGTCGAGATTTGGGCCTGAACGTCATTTTGCAAATGTGTCCGCAAGAGCAAGGAAATCATCGCATATCAAGCCCAATCCGTCAAATAAGGCTTGTCGTATGGTCGGCCGAGACGGCAACACTGAGGTGACGTCTAGGAAATAGAAGTGTTTTATGGTGAAACCAGCTTATGTGGGTCCCAATGAATGGATCATAGAAGCACGGCTTATACTAAATACAGCATATGCAGCAGCATCTGTGTGCACATTCTGTCTGTTGAATGTTATCACACACACACGCACGCACAAATGCACGCACGCACGCACACACACACGCGCGTGCGCACGTCAGCATCTCGCGGCTCAGTGCCAGCTCAACAGAAAGGCTTAAATGGAGATGTCAACATAGCTTAGCGCTGCTCTCGTCGCCCATTTAGATATCAAACGCCTACAGACAAACTGGCAGGGCTATAACACCACTAACTATTCGTCTTAGGCTATTTAATACTTGTGTCTTAATGAGCCATGTTTTCATACAGCTACCAGCGAGTATTAATGCCCTGTGAATAAAGTGTACCAGTTTGCACTTCCTCTTGCCATTTATCAAAATGCAGCCTACCATTTGTCAAAAACAAAAGTGCACACAACAAGCACAAGTGAAACATAAGTACAAATTGTACAGGACAGGTACAGTAATTACCAAAGTATGGAAACGTGTTGCTGTACTCCTAATGGATCTAGAAACTATGCGGATGATGACATCTGCATCTGCATGCATGATGACCATGCAAAGCAGGCAACCGGAGTTCCTTACAAAGTGGAGACTGTGTGCCAAGGTTGGTCCTGGGAGGCCATAGCTGAGTGGTTAGTGATCCCGCCTGGGAAGCCAGAGGCCCTGGTTGTCCCAGGTACGATTCCAGGCCAGGCCAGCGATGTGTTGATGTGTTTCCCTGAGCAAGACTCTTAACCACTAATTGCTCCCCGAGTGCTGTAGAATTGATGCTCATTCACTGATCCTATAGTTGCGACCGCAGGGAGCAGTTATTGTGAAAACCTTCAGCAGTTGTGTCACACGTTACTCTTGCCTGTTACACTGTAATGCTTGCCTGTAACGGCACACACATCTTAAAGACCTTAAAATGAGGAAGGCGCTCACGTTGAGGGCTCTGAGCGGCCTGTACTCATTATGCAGAATGTCCCGTTTCACAAGGTATGTATTAAATGTATTTAAAAAAATGGGAAAAAAAAGAAAAAAAAAACGTTTTTGCAGCCCAAGTTTACATAGGGATGAAGAGGTTAATGTATTGTTTTGTAATAATCTATCTATACATTTTTTATTCCGTTTTAGTCAGTCTTTTGAATAAAGTAAGTCTTTGAATATCTTTGACCCGATTCTATAAACGTCTTCTAAATCCTTCGAAGGTTTTTGAAAAACGCATGTTTCATGTCAAGGACCCCTAGAATTATATGTGTTTGGCCGCCGACCCCCATCTCAAAATATGTTGTTCTGGGGACTCCAGCAGCAGTTTTGTTATTCATTGTCATTTGGTTTACCTCCAACGACCTTCAGCATGCCAGGGAAATGCACATCAAACTGAAGCAGAGTGCATGGGGCAGTGATTCATCCCGGGGAAGTAGACTGAGGCTGACCAGCACAGCACCTTTACTCCTTCATTTAGACAGGATGGATGATGCTGATGACTCATCTAAGCTCCCCGATAGCTTCGTTTTTCCTACCCCATATCTATCGGACAGTGAAATAATTATTGACGTCAATAAACACAGTAAACATCTTATACGTTATAATAGCATTTGGGTTTATTCCAGGGAAGGGATCTTACAAGCATCAGAACGACATGGTTCCAGATCAATTCTTCGTACGTTAACACAGTGATACAAAGGTTTTATACACATTGGGGGTTACGTATGACGTCTTCACGTCAAGCCGTCAGTCGACATATTAATTAGGGGTGGGCAATATAATCGATATGGCAATAGATCGCGATAGTTTATTTGCCAATACTGTATCGATACTTCAGGCCGTAGTATCGCGATAGTTTGAGGAAAATAAAATATGTTCCCATGCATAGGAACCAATAGTAGAAGTCCGGTCCTGACACTCCGCTGCCTCTAGATGTCACTGTGCTATAGTAACTACTTCCCCTTGGTTAAGTGAGTGAGGTCTTTCAAGAAAATGGCTGCGAACGACGAAAACAACATTAGAGCAGTGTCCTCAGCTTTTAAAGCTGACATATCGCAATAGTATAGTATCGCAAATATTCGCAATATATCATGATACTATTGCATCGTGACCCAATATCGTGATACGTATTGCATCGTGAGATTCTTGCCAATATCCACCCCTAATATTAATGTGCTCCGTTTCCTAGGCAACTATAGGGTTGGTGGTGACATCAAAACGTTAAACAACTCCGGGGTTAACTTGATATTATGGCTTTCTGTGAGACATTCTACCAAAACAATGCTGATAACAGCCTCAAAGGCACAGGCATTTTAACCAAACGGAAACTCCATAGACATGCTGGCTACCTAATATGAACGAGTACATGCAAATGAAATATATATCTATACAAGAGGGATAAATACACATTTTCACTATCACTCCCTTTAGTTCAGCGTTGTGTTCTTTGAATCGTTTAAGTTTATTTTATTGTAATTGTTTTGATCCCATTAAGACCTAGATCATTTTAACCATTATTTTAGGTTTTAACTATTAAAATAAATTGTAGATTCACAAGCTCACAGCCTCGCTGCGAGCTTGTAGATATGCTATTAATTATACATTTTGTTACTCAAATATTTGCTTCTGGGGGGGGTCCCTGAATGATACACAATAGTTTGAGATGGGGGTTGACATGACAAGGTTTGAGAACAACTGACATAGAAACATGTGATTCATCAAAAAGCTCAGAAGGATTTAAGACATGTATAGAATCAGGTCAAAATAACTTTTCACGATTTAAAAAAAATATCAGATCTACAAGCCCACAGTGCGTGTCATGTGCAAGTTGTGAAACAACGATGCGACACGTTGTGGGCTTGTAGATTGGCCAAAGTGCTTAATGTGTGTTTTGTAACATTATAATTTATATCTGCAAAGTATCTAGTAACTAAAGTAAAAAGAAATTACAGTATTTGGATCCAAAATGTAGTGGAGTAGTGGGTGGTAGGTGTCTGATAAAATGAATATTAAATATCTAAATACTGAATCAAGCAAATCAAAATCTGTCCAGGGTGTTCACAAAAGCCTGAGTAGACAATAAAATGACCAAAATGTTGTTTTCTTTTCTTTAAAAAAAAAAGTAGAATATCCCTTTAAACACTGTACGTACGTAGGCTAAATATACTTTACAGCACTGTCGCCGTGCAGCATCCATCCATAGCATACATGGGCAACTGGTGGCCCGGGGACCACATACGGCCCCCACCTTCACTTAATGTGGCCCGCAGGTTGATGTCGGAATACTGATATCAAACATATAATTTTCCGAATGTCTGAGTGAGTGTCTGTCTGTCTGTCTGTCTGTCTGTCTGTCTGAAACAATGTTTCTCCTCAGTGGCTGGAGCAATTGATCTGAAATCGCATCACCATTAGCATATGAACACACCTGACATAACTGTGAAGCCCGTTTGTCACTTACACAAATCATATGCTGTATATTAGCATTTTCATGGTGTATCTACTATCTATTCTGCATCTAGCATGAGGCACATCTATTCTGCATCTAGCATGAGGCAACATGTTTAACCAGCTCTCTCTCTGTGTGTGTGTGTGTGTGTGTGTGTGTGTGTGTGTGTGTGTGTGTGTGTGTGTGTGTGTGTGTGTGTGTGTGTGTGTGTGTGTGTGTGTGTGTGTGTGTGCAGGCAGGCGGGTGTGTGTGCAGGCAGGCGGGTGTGTGTGCAGGCGGGCGGGCGGGCTGGGGGGGACAGTATCTCTGTAGCCATTAAACGAAACAGGTTTCTTACATTGATGCTCCTACATCATGCAAGCACCAGTTAAAGTTACTTTCCATCCCTCATATACTGTGTGCACAGTGCACATCCCATAACCCACACACTGCACATCATTTTGGAGCTCATATCTTTGAACGGGTAAGGGCTAGTATTATTGATTTCAGCCAGTTAAAATTCCAAACAAGCAAACATGACCCGCTTTAATTACTTCAGTTTATATTAGTAGTTGAATGACTAGTAGTATTAAAATGTCTTTTTATGTCCAATGTATTATTATACTTATGTAAGGTTAACATGAGTATAACTAAATGCATAGCGTTGTACAACAACACTACTCCATCCTTAAGGTTATACAATCGCTAGCATTTATGTCTGTTTCGATGGAGACATGTAATAGCATAATTGTCCAAGCTACAATAAAGATGGCAGCGCATAGTAGTGTCCAATCTGCTGCGATGTCTGCCTCAGATTACTTACTTACTGACGTTGTCATTGGGAGTGACTTGTTACTAAGCAACTGTAACTCCACTACTTCTATGTATGTATGTATGTATGTATGTATGTATGTATGTATGTATGTATGTATGTATGTACCGTACCGTATGTATGTATGGTTTGGATGCATCGCTCGATCAACCTGATTGGCTGACCCAGGGCTTAGCGAATCAGGCGAAGAGAAAACAGAACAATGGCTTAGAACAAAGCTCTGCACACTGAATGCTGCCTGCATCCACAAGCTGGACAGACTCCAGTGGGGTGTTTAACTGGATCTGGACTGGAGGCTAGTGGGCATTGTGTGTGTGGAGAGAGAGAGAGAGAGAGAGAGAGAGAGAGAGAGAGAGAGAGAGAGAGAGAGAGAGAGAGAGAGAGAGAGAGGGAGAGACAGAGAGAGAGACAGAGAGAGAGAGAGAGAGAGAGAGAGAGAGGTGTGTTGCCAGATTTTGCAAGAGAAACAAGCAACCAGATCTATGAAAACAACAAGCCCAAAAATAAGCAAATTAGGCGCAGGAAGAATGACGTAGCCAGTTCAGGGGGGAGATCTAAGAGGTTGGCGGCGCGCCCCCAGGTGGGCGGAGTATTATATTCCGCCCCCCCACTCAGAGTATCTAGGGTACTAACCCTACAGTGCTTCAGTTGCTAAACTCAGCGCTGCAGGACACACACAGGTGCCACACCTGTTGCTGCTGGAAGCTGTGCTGCTGCCCATGCACCGCTCCGAGAGGGTGCCTAACTTGGCTGAGTATTTCTGGCTGTTCCTGCTATCTACTATTGCTTATTTCATGTTCTTAGCTGCCAAACTAACTTAGTTAAGAAGCTGTGTTCTGGCCAGGTTGTATGGGAAGGTTGAGGTTGTTATTCTGGTAATCACTGAATGCTAGAAGCTGTGTTCTTGGCCAAGTCGCATGGGTAGTTTTGAGATTGTTATTCGGGTAATCGCTGAATTCTAAAGTTTCAAGGTCCATATTGTCTTGCTAAAGTTGCTGGTGCCCCAGCTGAATTCTGTACTTCAGTCATGTTGCCAAAGCTAATCTAAAGGTGCTACGGGCTTGCTAACATGGCTAAATGTAAACTCAGGATCATAGAAAGTGGGCTGTGGCTACGGGCTAAATGCTAACTTATTTGTGCCCCGGTGGGCCTTTACTGGGCTACCATGAGTTAAGGTAATCTCAGTCGCTGGGTTTGTCGATGATAGCGACAGTGTTTTTGCGACTGCGCGGGCCGTATCGGCTAGCATGGAGCAACAGGTTCAATGTATAGTCAGCCAAGAGCTAGCCGGTGGCTATTGCTAGCCGGCTACTCCGGTAAGGATGCTGTTAGCTGGTAAAACAACGTGCTAGCCATGTCAAGGCATAGAGCGGCGGCCCCTCGTGATAACGTGGCCCCGTAGCAAGTATGAAACACGCCAGGAGGATTCAGTTTGTAGGCTGTTGTAGGTATCGGCAGCATTCACCTAGCATCCGAGCTAGCCGAGTTCATGTCAAGCGGTGGTTTACGGCATGACGTCGTCAGCGCATACTAAACGCTGGGGATGGGATATGTAGTTCGCTAGCATGTCAAGCCAGCTGGATTTCGTGCTACAGTCTAATGTGGCAGTCGTTTGTTGCTAATGCTAATTTAAGGTGCTTATGGGTTTCGCTAACGTTGCTAAAGATTAGCGGCTGTCCAGGCTGGGTTCAAGGCAAGGATTATGGCATAAATGTTGGGTTCGTTGTTGTGGTAAACACAGCCGAGGTCTACTTCTAACTACTGCTTCATCAAGGTAATGGTGCTCTTTCCAGCTGAGTTTGCATACTACAGATCGAGACGGGAGCAGTTGCGGCTCCTGGCTAAGGCTAAAATAACTTCTTTGTGCTTGGCTTGCTTGCGACCGTTCGCTAAGGTTAACTCAGTTGCTTGTGCTTATCGGGAACAGTGGTGTATTTGTCGGGATCAGTGGCGTATTGGTGTATTTTGTCAGCCGTATATGCTACTGTTGAGCAGCGTTCCTTCCTTGCAGTCAGCCAGGGGCTAGCTTTGCTTGTTGTTAGCCGGCTAGCTTTAACTAATGTAAGGATAGCTGCTAGTTGGTAAAACACAGAGCCCTAGAATGGAGAGTTGCGTCACTCCCGTTCACTTCATGGGGCCAGGTCTTCTGCGCACACATCTATTGGCGTATAGTGACAAACGGCGAACCGGAAGTTTACAAAATGCATTGAAGTCTATGAGGTGTAAAGTGACAATGAACCACGTGACCAGCGCTGTTTCTGACCCCGCGGTGACACCACTCTCTGATTATACTGCTCTGGTAAAACAGCTTGCTAGCCATGTTCTAGGCGCAAGTATGGCCCCGTCTGAAAACGTTGCTCTATAAACAGCTGCTGCTTATGAGGTGCTAGTTGCTATACCTTAGCAGTTACTAAATGGTTCCTGTCGCTTGTATGTCTGCGTGGGCTCCTGGAAGGAGGAAAACCCGCAAGCTCATGGGTGCCACAGTTTACGTGCAAACAATGTTTTGCGTCCGCTAACACTAGGCGTGCTGTCTGTCTTGACGTCACCAGTTGAACTCGCTAGTGCATGCAGGGAATCGTAGTCTTCTCTAAATGCTTGGTAGCTCCACTCAACCTGCGGCGGCGTGCTAGCATAACTGCTAATAATTACAGCTAAGGCTGATGCTTGTAAAAATGCTGTATCATGTTTTCTTTCAGCTCATGCTAAAGCTAAATACTTGTTGGTTGCTAACATTCTGTCTATTATTTCAGCAAGTTATTGTTTCTACTGCATGTCAAGCTGTTACCAGGGTGTTGAGTGTTTCTGCTAACATGTTGTCATTACTGCTCCAGTATGGCAGCTCCAGGCTAAAGTGGCACAGGCTCAGCTAAATCACTTTCTTAACAGCGTCTCGCTGCGGCGGCTAAGGGCGCGGCTAACACCAGGTCTACGTTGTATTTTTCAGGTTCCTAACCCTAACATTATGTTTATTTTTCAGGTTTCCTAAACATGAGGTTTATCTTTCAGCTTCGGGCTAAAGCCGACGCATAGCGACAGCTACAGCAGGTCGTCATTGCAGCGTCGCACGGCAGCTGCGGGGTGTTTCAACTGCATGTTAAGCTGCTACCAGTGCTTCAGAAGTTAAAGGGATTTAACTCAAATATTTGTTTCAAACTAAGGCTATAGTACCGGGTCACACAGCACACCGTATGTCCTAGCAGTGTTTCCGTGGCCGCCGCACTGGCTACAGTTCTGTTTTCCTTCAGCTCATGCTAAGCTAATACATACTGGTTGCTATTCATCCTGTTTATTCCAGTTTCAGGCCGGAGCGGCTGCAGGCTCACGGCTATGACAGCAGGTTATCATGGCAGCTTTGGCTGCGGGTCCCACTAATCATGTCATGAAGGTTATGTTCCTAGCTTAGTCGACTGCTGTGTGCGGCTGGGAGTCCAGTCGGGAGTCGGTCGGCACCGCGGAGGGTATTGTTGCGACGGCGCAGCTGCTTCCGCTGCTGCCTTGGGCCAGCCGGCCCTCCAGCCTTCCTGACTTCCCGGCGACCCGCGAGCCCACGACGGAGGCGCGTAGGGCTCAGGCTCAGCTTCCGGGGGAGCGGCACACCGACACCGCCGTCATGCCGCGAAGGAGCAAAGGAACGCCAGTTCTAGCGCCAGCGGCGGGAGCCAGTTCTCTCGCCAGCGACGGCTGCCCCGGAAGCACAGCGGAGCCAGACTCTAGCAGGTAAATAGCAGCGCATTTGCTTGTTCGGTTCCGTCAGGGTGCAGTCGCTCTAAGCTGGGGACTATACGCATATCGGTTGGGCCATGTTTTGGCATTGCTTGACTTCAAAAGTCAAGAGCTGGGTTGTAGAGTTTCTTATGTGTGCGTCAGCAGACTCTGCAGCAGAACTAACGCACTTTTCCATTCTGTGTCTCCATGCCGAAACACCTGGCTGCCCGCCCGATGTCTGCCCCAACGACCCTCTGTTCCATGACGCACGCTGGTTTGCCGCGAGTCTGAGGGGGCAGGGCCAGAGTGAAGGCGTCGCGCCATCCCTCTACACGCCACATTCCCTGCGGCGCGGAGTAGTTTCGGCAGCGGCGCCCCTGGCGCGGAGCAGCTCGGCGGCAGCACTCCTGGCGCGGAGCAACTCGGCGGCGGCTCTCTGGCGAGGAGCACCTTCAGCAGCGGCGCCCCCGGCGCGGAGCAGCTTCGGCGACGGCGTTCCTGGCATGGAGCAGCGGCGGCGCTCCGGGCGCCCTCGGGCCTCAGCTGGTCGTCAGCAGCAGGCGTCCGCTGCATCGGATGCAGCAGGCTGGGTTCCTCCGTATGCAGCGGCGGAGGAGCAGTCAAGCGGCGTGGGAACGATGTGAAGCAGCCCGTGGTTAATGGACTGATGGGGCCGAGGCACGCAATCAGTCACGCGTCCCGTGGAGGACGCTCAGGTTCAGAAGGTCGCATTATGAGGTTCTGTTTCGGCTGTGTGTTTATTGCTGCCCCTCACATGTATTTTATATACAAGGCAGGGTGTCTTTAAGGTTATAACAGTATAGTTACTGTTATGTTCAGCGTATACCTTATATTTGTGGGTTTTTACGTGCTGCCTCTGCTGCACTTCACAGGTCTTTAATTAGTGTTATATCTAGTTGCTCATGCCCACTACAGCATTGCTAAAGTACACTAGAGCTACCTTTCTTATCATTGGTTGGCTTTAGGCAAGCTGCTAATATCTAATACTTTGGTACTAACGAGTATTCCTTGCCTGCTCATTCTAGTATCAATAGCGCTCTAGAGTTCTGGAGTTAGCAAGTAGATATTTTAATTGCTTCAGCTCAGCAGTAATCGCAAAAGAAAGAACGTCACACGGAGGGACGGAGCCCTTCGTATAATGGTGTTCTCTTCTGCAAAAGCAAGGTGTGTTGGGAAGGGGGAGAGTTTAATAAAATGTATAGGTTGCTGCATAATTCAGGTAATTAAAGGTGCTGTATTCTGAGTATGGGGGCATAGTAAATGTACGCTATAGTGTCAGTTTAGTTATTTCGCGCTTCTGGTCACAGCAGTGTCCAAGCTGTTAGGTCCGCGGAAACAAATCATCCTCACCGTTGATTAGGAGTCTTATGGATTCTAAGCGTTGCGTGTGCTGGGGGAGGACCCGCGTGGGTCCGTCCTTTTAGAATCCATAAGCCACTCTTGGGTTCCGCTTGTAGTATAGATTATGCTGCATTTATCCATGCGTGCTGCTCATATTATTATGCTGCCTGCGGCTCATGTCCTTATATGCTGCTGTAATTGTTTAGGACTGATCATGGATTCGGTGCGTTGCGTGTTTTGGGGGGTTAGGACGCCGTCCTTCCAGGACGCCCTCCTTCCTTCTTTGGAGGTCTCGGATCATGTGACCGCGTTGAGCTTCAGTCACGTATAGATGATTATAGCTTAATCATTTATCGTGGACGCGGCACATGATCCGTTAGCCGAATCCATCGCCAATCTTGATGCTCCGCATGTAGTCTAGTTATGCTACATATTCATGCTGCTGCTTAGGCTATAGGATGCTGCTGCTTAGGCTATAGGATGCTACCGTATTGCTATATATATATTGCTCATATGTCTCTGCTGCCTGCTATATTGTATGCTTCCATTCTTGTCAATAAAGTCCATTCAACCTTAATGATTTGCCCCCTGAAATTAGGCGCAGGAAGAATGACGTAGCCAGTTCAGGGGGGAGATCTAAGAGGTTGGCGGCGCGCCCCCAGGTGGGCGGAGTATTATATTCCGCCCCCCACTCAGAGTATATCTAGGGTACTAACCCTACAGTGCTTCAGTTGCTAAACTCAGCGCCCCACCTCCTTCCCCAACTCCACCTCAGGATTAGGCTATCCCCTTGCTGGGGGTCTCGGATCATGTGACCGCGTTGAGCTTCAGTCACGTATAGATGATTATAGCTTAATCATTTATCGTGGACGCGGCACATGATCCGTTAGCCGAATCCATCGCCAATCTTGATGCTCCGCATGTAGTCTAGTTATGCTACATATTCATGCTGCTGCTTAGGCTATAGGATGCTGCTGCTTAGGCTATAGGATGCTACCGTATTGCTATATATATATTGCTCATATGTCTCTGCTGCCTGCTATATTGTATGCTTCCATTCTTGTCAATAAAGTCCATTCAACCTTAATGATTTGCCCCCTGAACTAGGGCAGTAGCGTTAAGCCCCTATCATAGTAGGCACCGCGTTGATAAGCTATCCACCGCGGTGTAGTCTTGTTAAGTCATAAAACTACAACATTACGTCATTACTCGCGGTGAAGAGCTATCCACCGCGAGTCCCGACACATCTCTCTGTTTTTACTATCAGACAGATCGGCCCATCACCCCGTTCACTGATTGGTCGATCTAGACCAGTCAGTCACAGTGATAGGACTTCACCGTGACTGACTATGATGGCCTCCACTTGTTTTCTCACTTTAGGTGGATTGCTTATCACCTAAAATTTGCGGTGAATAGCTCTTCACCCTGGACTCTGATAGAGGCTTTAGTGTCTATTGTTGTTAGACCAGTGGTTCTCAAACATGTTCATATCAAAGGATGTTTCTGGCAAGGGACACCCATACAAGATTTGTGCTACAAGTTCACAATATGTTGCAGATCTGTGAGTTTGTAGCTTGGCTATTGTGGTTAAACTGAAGAAAGCCCTAGACTACAAACTACTACACTTTAGAAAAAAGCCCCAAAAAAAAAAAGTAGGAATATTTACAAGCTAGCACTTTGCAGGAAAACAAGCCCCAAAGTTGCTTATAATAAGCAGACTTGGCAACACTGGAGAGAGAGCGCTCCTCCCGAATTAGCAAGCCACGGTCGGAGATAGCCAATCACCATCCAATTAATTACCGTGATTGGCTGTTTGGTGCAAGTAGGAGGGTCCCTTATCGCTGGTTACCAGCCCACCATTCCACCATGCCACTGTATGATGCCCTCCCTGCGAGGCTACCATCACTATGGCGACAGAGAATGCGAGATAAAAGTGTGAGGAACAGATGCAAATAGATACAGAGAGACAGACAGAGAGACAGACAGACAGACAGACAGACAGACAGACAGACAGACAGACAGGGAGAGAGGCAGGCAGACAGATGAGAGCAGGAGTGTCGCACCAAATTCTGAGCCCTGGGTACTTTAACTATTGAAAAATAACAGATATACAAGCTGTGCCGCGCTGCGAGCTTGTAGATCTGCTATTTTTGAGAAAATCTTGAAAATGTCTTTGAATATTTCAAAAGGTTTTTTTTTTGGTTTCTATGTCAGTGGTGTTCAAACTTTTTCATGTCAAGGACCCCCAAAATGATATGCATTTGGCCACGGACCCCCATCTCAAAATATTTAGTTCCAGGGACCCCCCCAAAGCAAAATTTTAGTTACGAATGTTCGCTTAAAAAATACATATTATGTTCAAAGATTTGCGCACATTTTCAAGACTTTTCAAAAATGGCAGATCTACAAGCTCGCAGCGCGGCACTCGGTGGAGGAGGAGAGATAGAGATTGAGAAAAGAGAGATGGAGGGAGAGAGGTGGGGGGGGGGCGGGGGTTTGAAGGAAGGAGGACCTTCCGCTTTGCGCAGCTTGCTGTTATTTTTAGCGCCAGGCAGCGCTGGAGACCTTAGACACTGAACGACCTGCAGAACTCACAGCCTTGGCAAGGAGGAGGCACAGGCCCGGCTACACAACAACAAACGCACTGCCGGTGCCACTGCCAAGCAACCTGCAGGACTTCTGAAAAGAGTATGGACGGTGTTAGCCATTGGTTTCTATGCTGCAAAAATGACGCTTGTTTTGTCCCTTGTACGGGTGCCGCCATCATTGTAGAAATCAACGTTCATTGGTAGAAATGGTGCCATCTCGAATGCTATCGGCTGCCAACGGTCACATGCAACCGCAGGGATACATGGGAGAATGTGGTGTTGAGCTTGCCAAATAGAGCACACGAAGAAGAACCATCACAAGCCTATGATCACCAGCCCCTCCTACAGCATACCCTGCTTTAACATCAAATGACATAAATTGGATCATATTTTCACACAACGCATTTCATGGGGATTGAAACGAGGCTTTAAACTAGCAACAGGAACCATAAACTATTGATGGCAATGTTTATTAACTAATTTGCTGCTATTTTAAACATAGGCTGAACCGTTTTAAGAAAATCAAATGTAAAAGTTTGGGGGAAATGAATGGAATCCTATGGAGAACATGTTGCTTCTAGCGCAACTAGCGCAACTAGCGGCCAATGATAGGAAGGTCTGTATGACCCCCCCCCCCTTCAGATGTTTGATGGTGTCAGGGACTGAGTTGGTTAGGCCAGGGATACAGAGAGACACTGTCTGGGACACATACGTAGCTTCTTCATAATTGCATTGCGTGTTATTAATTGGTAGCCATGTCGATTTTCAGTAGTTTAAAAAAGAAGCAGAGCTGGACAGAGCTGGATTTAAGCCATTTCCATAAAGCTGTCCCCAGCTACCCCATGAGGATTATTCAGGGCACTGTATGCCTGTCTATGACAAGCAGGGGCGTCACACCAAATTCTGGGCCCTGGGTACAAGCATTCACTGCGGGCCCCCCATGAATGTTAACTATTGAAAAATAGCAGATATACAAGCTCACAGCGCGGCACCGAGTGCCGCGCTGCGAGCTTGTAGATCTGCTATTTTTGAAAAGTCGTGAAAATGTGTGCCAAGAAACCTATGTTTCCATGTCAGCGATGCTCAAACTTTTTCATGTGAAGGACCCTCCCCATCTCAAAATATTTAGTTCCAGGGACCCCCCCAGAAGCAAAATTTGAGTTACAAAAGTTCACTTAAAGAATACATATATTCAAAGATTTGCGCACATTTTCACGACTTTTCAAAAATAGCAGATCTACAAGCTGCCGCGCTGCGAGCTTGTATATCTGCTATTTTTCAATAGCTAAAGTTACTGGGGCCCCTACACCTTGGACCCTGGTAACTCAGTCCCACTTTCCTACCCCTTGTGACGCCCCTGATGACAAGGAGGGAGAGAGAGCAAGAGCTTGATCCGTGAGAGAGAGGGATAGAGGGAAAGAGGAGGGATGTAGGCCAGGGATGTAGGGAGAGAGAGAGGGGAGAGGGGAAGTGAGGGAGAGCCTTTTGTTGTGGCGTCAATTGGGTATGGCAGGGGTATGCAGCTGCCATACCTTGGGTCCAGGGGGGAAAATAAAAGTTACTTTTAAATATAAATCCATGAAGGTCTCTTTGTCTATCTGTTCTGGTTATTATGTTGTTAAATTACAGTAAAATAACTACAAATGCAAAATGTAACGCAATGGTCACTTTAACAAGGTATTATAATTATATTCTCCACACTTGTATTCTCCCCATCTTGACAACATGGTATATTCCCAGGTTCCGCAGGTCAGCTGCACAGGTGCAATTCATTATTGTCAATTGTGGCACGTTAACTAACATGCCAAGTTTAGCTGCACTAGCTTGAACAACCATTCCAGGCTGCCATATCCAGCCCAAGAAACCGTAGAAACGGGGGGAAAAAATAGAACTTCTTAAAATAAATGTATCATGCCTGTTGCCAAGATATGGCAACATGACTGGTGTCTTGCACGCGCGCGAAGGCGCGCGTGCAAGACACCAGTCATGTTGCCATACCTTAGCCTTTTCTGAACTGACGCCACTGGCACACACACACACACACACGCACGCACACACGCACGCACAATAACCTGGCCAGTGCAGGGTATATACCGACCGACACCGTAACACGCTGACCCATGCGTCGTCAGCGCAATGAGCTGACGGTAGCGCAGCGCGAAAGCGCTGTGTTCACTCGCTTGTTAAAATAATATAGAACAAGTTCCAGGAGTGAAACAAGAGGCCTGCATCTTCCCCACAGCACACAAGCACAGCCTTCACCCAGGGGCGTCACAAGTGTGTGTGTGTGTGGGGGGGGGGGGGGGGGGGGGGGGGGAGGGAGTGGGACCGAGTTACTAGGGCCCAAGGTGGAGGGGGCCTGGAATTATTTTATGCTTTAGCTATTGAAAAATAGCAGATATACAAGCTCGAGTGCCGCGCTGCGAGCTTGTAGATCTGCTATTTTTTGAAAAGTCGTGAAAGCACGTGCAAATCTTTGAATATATGTATTTTTTTAAGCGAACATTTGTAACTCAAACTTTGCTTCTGAGGGGTGGTCCCTGGAACTAAATTTTTTGAGATGGCCAAATACATGTCATTTTGGGGGTCCTTCACGTGAAAAAGTTTGAACACCACTTATTTTTTTCTTCAAAAATCCTTAGAAGGATTTCACAATTTTTCAAAAATGGCAGATCTACAAGCTCGCAGCGCTGCACTCGGTGCCGCGCTGTGAGCGTGTATATCTGCTATTTTTCAATAGTTAAGCACAACAATAATTGAAGTGAATCATTTGTACCCAGGGCCCAGAATTTGGTGCGACACCCCTACCTTCACTGGGTGCACGCGTCCTCACTGGCCCTCTCTCTCTCCTGCTCTTTTTCCCCCCACAAAACACAGAGCTGAGAACTGCATTTTTGTTCTCCCTTTCCCAAGGAGAGCTTTCATTAGCACAGAGGACACCGGCCGATTACTGAGGATACCTCGGTGGGCGGGGAGCCTCCTCCAACAGGAGAATGTCATTTGTCTTGTTTGCCAGCCAGAGACGTCGGTGTGTTGCACAGCACTGCCGCCAGGGACGTGCTGGCCATTGGGAAAAGCGGGACGACTCCCGAATGGCCGGTTCATTCCCGGGCCGGTCCAGGCCGGCCATTAGGAAAAAAAAATTAACTGTTTGCAAAAAAGTAAAAATTAAACTGTTTGCACAAAAGTAGTGAAAACAGCAGATCTACAAGCACACAACGCCGCACACGGCGCGGCGTTGTGTGCTTGTAGATCGGCTGTTTTCCCTAGTTTAAATCATTTTTAAAATGATAAGTGCAAAACAAACGGTTTTGGACATAAGGTTTCCACCCGACAACGACGAAATACAACTCATGTAATTGGCCCACTGGCTTGTCACTTGTCACAAATCATTGAGTAGCAGCAGCGCTATAGAGAGAGATCTCTCTCTATAGCACGCAATGAGGGCCTCTCCAACTCTTTTTCCAGGGCTGAATCAGGGGCCCAGCACGTCCCTGACTGCCGCTGCCATGTCCCAAACTCCCTTCAGGAGCGCCATGACTCAATGTCACTCACAGAAGCGTCGCTGTTATGGATACGCGCTGTAATGCAACACCGTGTTACCATCTGTTTCTAGTGTCTGCACGACTCTTGTTTACAGTATTGGCTATGATTGTACACTGTGTAGTAGGGGTGTAACAATACATTTTAATAGCGATTCGATACATATCACGATAGATCAGCCGGAGAATCGGAGCAGCAGGAGCGGTTTTGCAGTCGCTGAATCGCACTGTTGTGAAGAAAAAAGAGTTGAGCCGTAAGGCAAAGCTCTCTTTCTTTCGAGCAATCTTCGTTCCCACTCTCACCTATGGTCATGAAGTGTGGGTCATGACCGAAAGAATAAGGTCTCGGGTACAAGCGGCCGAAATGAGTTTTCTCAGAAGGGTGGCTGGTATCTCCCTTAGAGATAGGGTGAGAAGTTCAATCACCCGAGAGAGACTTGGAGTAGAACCGCTGCTCCTTCACTTGGAAAGGAGTCAGCTTAGGTGGTTCGGGCATCTAGTACAGATGCCCCCCCCCCCCCGAGTGCCTTCCTAGGAAGGTCCTCGATGCACGTCCCACTGGGAGGAGACCCCGTGGCAGAACTAAGCCCAGATGGAAGGATTATATCTCCAGACTGGCCTGGGAACGCCTCGGTATACTCCCAGAGGGAGTGGAGGAAGTTGCGCAGGATAAGGAAATCTGGAAGTCTCAGTTGGAACTGTTACCCCCGCGACCTGATTCCGGATAAGCGGTTGAAGATGGATGGATGGATATTGTAACTATTTAGCAAAGAAATGTAATCTGTGTGAAAGGTGTGGATAGTGCAGGTTTTTAAGGTATGTATTATTATGGATATAAAAAAGTAAACACAGTGATTATCTGCCAAATACATGGACATTGTCTATTGACAAACCTGAACCTTGACATGAACCCAGAGATTACACTCATTTATCGATAGACCAGTGTAGCTGTATGGAAAGGAAAAGTAATTAAACCCCTCTTTTTAATTTTTTCTTCTTAAAAATGCTAAATACAATGCACAAGTAGGTAGTATCAATACAATCTATTCTTTGCACTGCCGTTTCGATACAATACAGAATTAAATGATATGATTCGGTTTTAGCTGTTTTCATTTTGATATACTTTGATTTTTTAAGTTAAAAACGATTTTTCGATACAGTTACTATATCGTTACACCCCTACTGTATAGGGCTGTCCTCGTCTAAAGATATTATTGTGGTCTTCTTGCAGGAATTTGTGGATTAATTGATTTAGTCACCACATTTGATTTGACTTCTATTTGATTCGACAATATACTCTTGGCCAATAGGCTGGTAGAATTCAAGTAATTCATTCAGCATGGAAAAGGTCACAAGTGAACGACTAATCAAAAAACAAAGTTGTGCTCGTGATTGACTAAGACCAGTAAGACTCCCTAATCGGGAGATAAGCGACCGTCAGGTCGCAATGTCGCATACACTAACTTTAGAAGGCAACATGTGTTGATTGAATGACTGCATTACAAATATCAAATCAAAAATACTCTTGGTGAAAGTCTTGCACCGTTGCCCAGGGGTCGTTAAGCCACTGAAATGATCTCTAGACCTCTTAAAACTTGTGAAATGGGCCACTCTGCATGATGAGTACTTTTACTTTTCGTACTTTAAAGTATACTTCGAAGGCTTTTACACATGAAGTAACAATTTTGACTTTTACTTGTAACAGGTTATTTCTACATTGCAGTATTGACACCTGTACTTATGAGTGTAACAAATGTGTGAGTACTTATTCCATCACTGCTCATTTGCATACTGATTGGGTAGCACCCGATATCTTGTGACAAAGGCAGTCGCGGTGACATCTGTTCCTCTCAGGCAGGGGTGTCGCGCCACGTTCTGGGCCCTGGGTACAAGGATTCACCCACATTTTGTGCTTTAACTATTGAAAAATAGCAGATCTACAAGCTCACTCGGTGCTCCTTCTAAAGTTTTTTGAAAAACCTACAGTATGTTTCTATATCAGTGGTGCTCAAACTTTTTCATGTGAAGGAAAAATGATATGTATTTGGCCACGGACCCTCATCTCAAAATATTTAGTTCCAGGGACGCCACAGAAGTAAGATTTGAGTTACAAATGTTCGCTTAAAAAAATACATATATTCAAAGATTTGCACACATTTTCACAACTTTAAAAAAATAGCAGATCTACAGGCTCGCAGCGCGGCACCGCTTGTATATCTGCTATTATTCATTAGCTAAAGTATAAAATAATGAAGGGCCCTTGGGCCCTAGTAACTCAGTCCCATTCCCCCCCCCCCCCGTGTGACGCCCCTGATCTCAGGAGTGTTTAGCAGGGAGGGAGGGGTGCGGTGAACCTCGCTATGTTCTGTCTGAGAACGACAGGTCCTTTAACGTTCAGGATCCATGTCTTCATTTACAACAGTCTGCACAAATCGACTGTACCTCACACACTTCTTAAGACCTGGAATGCATCTGTGTCACGTTACGATTTTAACCCCTTTATCCATTATTTTACACTTTGGCTACTCGAAAATAATAGATATATGCGCTAAGAGCTTTTAGATTTGCTTTGTTTGTTTTACGTTTTTGAACATTTTGACCCGATTCTAATGCCTTCTAAATCATTTTTTGTAATACTCATCATCAGTGGTTCTAAAAAAAATCATGTCAAGGACCCCCAGAATTATATGTATTTGGCCGTGGACCCCATCTCAAAATATTTGCGATTGTTCACTTTTTTTTGTTTTCGGTGGGATGGTATACAGGGGCTGCACCGCGACTCAGCGTGTCATGTATGCCTTGATGCGTTACAAATGTTTGTATATGTTTTGAATACATGGCTGCTGTGTCGCAAGACAAATTTCAGTGTGAACTGACAATAAAGTGCTATATCATATCATATCATATCATATCATATCACTTTAAAAATATATACATTCAAGGATTTCCACACGTTTTCAAGATCTTTCAAAAAATAGCAGATCTGCAAGCTCACTGCGCGGCACTCGGTGCATAAAATAACGGTTAAAGTGGTTAAACTCTAGAGCAGGGGTTCCCAAACGTTTTTGTCTCAGGGCACACCATAAATATTTTTGTAATCCGAGGCACCCCTACATTATAATTTTCACTCCCAGCACCTTTGATCTATAGCATATATTAGTTGTCGGGTGGAAACCTTGTCCAAAACCGTTCATTTTTATTTATCATCTATAAAATGTACTAAACTAGTGAAAATAGATCGGCTGTTTTCACTAGTTTAGTGTGACAGTCTTGTATGATGAAGCAGGGCTTTGCTTTACCAAAAGACGTACACATTTGAAACTTGGAGATTTCTGCCCGACAATGACGATATTTTAGTGATTATGTTGCGAGGAAAACGTTGAGATGATAGCCATTTTGGTTAGAACTGACTTCAAGTTTGAAATGATACTAAATATTTTTTCAAGTGTCCAAATAAATTCCAAATATTATAAAAATATCTCGCGGCACCCCTGGACTGCCTTCACGGCACCCCAGGGTGCCCCGTCACCCACTTTGAAAACCCCTGCTCTAGATTGACAGAGATGCGTTCCAGGTATTGGAAGGGGTTAACAGTACATTGTTTGCACTCGGGTGGCGCAGTGGTAAAATGCGCACCATGCGCACCACCACAGAGGTTGTGGGTTTGAATCCACTGTGGTGCATTCGGCTTTGTCGGGCGTCTACACGAACACCAATTGGTCCGTGTTACGGGAGAGGGAAGCTGGAAGGGGAGAGTGATATCGTTGTTGTCGGATGGAAACCTCGTATGTCCAAAACCTATCATTTATAATTGTAAAAATGATTTAAACTAGTGAAAACAGCCAATCTACAAGTACACAACGCCCGCCCGTTGTGTGCTTGTTGTAGATCGGCTGTTTTCACTACTTTTGTGCGACGGCCTTGTATGATGTAGCAGGGCTTTACTTTGCGAAAGAACGTACAAATTTGAAAATTGGAGATACGAGGTTTTCACCTGACAACGACGATATGTATCAGTGCATGCATTCCTACGGGCCGGTGCGGCACCTGTCAGCGGGGAGTGTCAGGCGGGAGGAGTAGGACGATGGCCCTCCTCCTGGTGGGTGCTCCTCACTGGCAGTAGCCCCATATAGATATAGTACCTGCTCCTTTCCCATTGGAGCAGAATAAAGCCGGCATCATAGTCGCCTGGGCGGTGGAAGGCTTTACGGCGGCTGTAGCTCAGGAGGTAGAGTGGGTTGGCCAATGATCCGTGGGTCGGAGGTTCAAATCCCAGCTCCTCCTGTCAACATGTCGAAGTGTCCTTGGGCAAGACACTGAACCCCACGTTGCCTCCAATGAGTTGGTTGGTGAAAGCTTGCCACCATTGGTGTGTGAATGTGGGAAGTGAGGACGCTGGCGTCGAATGTTCGCCGCTTCACTTCCCAATGTATGAATGAATGAAACATTGTAAAGCGCTTTGAGCACTTGGAAAAGCGCTATAAAAATGCGATTCATTATTACACCGCGGTGTAGTCTTTTCGAGTCTTTTTGAGTCATGAAACTACAACGTTCAGTGATGTTAATAGGTTTTTAATGTAATGAGTCCCCGGGACCCACGAAGGGTCTTTTGGATGAGTCCCAGGGATATTTTATGGGTCCCACAAAAATTCAACGCGTCATGTCATTTTTGACAAAGTGCAGCATTTAACTTGAATTGGTTATTATATGGTTATGTTCATGTTACGTAGAAATGTGTCTGAAAGAAATGAACCACAATTCCAAATCTTACAATTTTAATACTTCCAAATAGTCATGTGACGGTTTGATTTTTTTATACCGAACCGGTAATATCGGATGTTGACCACTTGGGGGCGCAGATAGAAGCTTTTGAGTCTTCATAATCAACAGCCACCTGTTATTTTATATACATCGATAATACATGGATCTTCTCAGTGAGATGTCTCCTGTTTGTACTGTTACTGCTTCTATGGAATGGGGGAAATGCTCTCTGGCGTGCTTGTGTTTGCTCTGCTGTACAGAGAACCAGTGGACTGGGTCAAAAACAGTGGATTGGGTTGCTTGTAGATCGGCTACTTTTGTTTTGAACGGTTGATCCTAGAGGGACGTGCCGCCCCTCTATGGATGCGGGAGGGCAAGGCACAGGCGGCCGCGGTGGTCCGCTGCCCCGGCGGACCACCAAATGGACGGCGCTGCCACGAAAACGCTATAATCAATCAAACAGTTAGGCAGCCTAGGCTACATACATACTGTCTCAGATAGCATACATGCTAGGCTAGCTTGCTTCCTCCGTGTTGTAGTTGAGCCAATAAAGGTTATTTGACCATGTTCACCACGACGTTAATCGTCGCTATTGTTGTAAAGACGCAATGAAGACCTGTGTGGCTTCTAACACGTTGTCCAATGTCCACCACCACATCTATAAACAATAGCGCGTGTACTGTATATCCAGTTGTTATTGAATGAAGGGGAAAGGAGGCGGGTCGCTGTCTGAGCAGTGAGCTGCAGTGTAGAGACGTGACGTCACGTTTCTGCGCCGTGCTACACGTTCTGTGGGGGAACCCTTTTTGGTGTATCACCTAACACGCTGTGCCACTATGGTCAGAGAGCGGCCCGGTGCTACGCTAAAACTCAGGCACCCATTGAATTCTGTGACCATGCAGTGGCGCACAAAATGGCGTTGTGGATTCAAAACACAGACTGTCGTTAGTTTTATCGTCTGTTTTAAGACTTTCTACGCGGATTTCATTTGTGTTAACGTAGGGTAAAGTAGCATGCCTTCACCCATGAACAATGGTGGCGTCTGTGGACTTTTTAAAATATTTATTTTTTTCGCGACGTGGTAAATTATTTTCCTCGCGGTGGAGAGCTTTCCACCGCAAGTCCCAACACATCTCTCTGTTTTTACTATCAGACAGACAGGCTCTACACCCTGTTCACTGATTGGTCAATCTAGACTAGTCAGTCACGGTGAATAGGTCTCCACCGTGGCGTACTATGATGTCCTGCACTTATTTTCTGACTTGAGGTGGAAAGCTTTCCACCTCAAATTTGCGGTGGATAGCTCTCCACCGTACACTCTGATACGGGCTTAAGGACCAGTACTGGCAACTCCCGCCGGAGGAGTTCCAGTTGAATGGGAAAACATTACAAAACTAGCGATTTAAGCGGTTGTTTCATGCCGTAGTGTAGGGGTTTTCAAAGTGGGTGACTGATGGGGCACCTTGGGGTGCCGCAGCGGCAGTCCAGGGGTGCAAGATCATTTGATAATATTTGGAATTTATTTGAACACTTAAACAAATATTTTGGTATCATTTTAAACTTGTAAGTACAGAGTTATTTTCAGTACGTTTGAACCAAAATGGTAATTATCTCAATGTTTTCCTCGAGACATAATCCCTAAAATTGCCATGAATATAAGGTACTGGGAGTGAAAATTATGAATGTCAAGGTAGGTAATATTATAATATAATGTAGGGGTGCCTCGGATGAAAAAGATATTTATAGGGGTGCCCTGAGCCCAAAACGTTTGGGAACTCCTGCCGAAGTGCGTGTTTTATGTGCCGCCGGATGGAAAACCATAGTCTGGGAGAGTGGAACTACCTTTACTTTTTGGATACAATTTCGGGAAAAGGGTGATCTACCTCGGCGTGCAGGCATTCTTCTACCCCAGCCCGGTGATATCCCCATAGGACCTCATCTCGGAGCACAACAGTATGCCGCGGAGGGTGAGGTTCTACAGCAGGGGTGGGCAACTTTGATGATGGAGAGGGCCACTATATTTTCACACTCACTCCAGAGGGCCACAATGCATATACATAGCAAAAATAGCCGATCTACAAGCTCAAAACGCGTCGCAGGGCGACGGGTTTTGAGCTTTAGCCGGGGAGCCACAGGCCCAAAAGCTCAAAGAATAGGATGTTACCTGTGATGTCATGACATACTTTTAATTTTTGTTTTTTCTATTAATTTGGTCATCAAGGTCCACAGAATGAGAGGCCTGCTCTGCCGGAAATCCTGCGAAAAAAAGTTATGGCCATTTGTATATTCACTCCATCGACTTCAATATAAAGGAAAGAAACACACCAAAAAAAATATGCTTTAAGTAGCATGTGAGGGGTCAAACTAGGGATTCTTGATGATTCTGAATCCATTGCAAGCATTTGTTTTGCATGAAAAACATTCCTTGGGCTAGAAAACGGACCAAAATAACGGTGAAAAGTGATGACTCATCACTTTTCACAGGTTTGAGAGGCTGAAATCTAGCCCAAGGAATGTTTTTCATGCAAAACAAATGCTTGCAATGGATTCAGAATCATGAAGAACCCTTAGTTTGACCCCTCACATGCTACTTTTTTTGGTGTGTTTTTTTCCAGTATAGTGAAGTCAATGGGAAACTTTTTTTCGCAGGATTTCCGGCAGAGCAGGCCTCTCATTCTGTGTACCTTATTGACCAAATTAATGGGACAAACAAAAATTTGGCGTATGTCATGACATCACAGGTCCTCTCTCATTTTGGCCCAGTGGCTCCCCGGCTACTTGTAGATCTGCTATTTTTGAATTGGAATCCCGAAAAGTAACTTTTTTTTTTCTTCTTTTGTTTTAAAATTTCAAATGCATTTATATGTTCTTATGTTAACTTTATGAACTTAAATATAAATACATTGACATAAAAAAAAAATACAATAACATTTTAATACTAGAAAAATATTGTTCCTTCGAAACAATTGTGGGCTCGCTTCAAGCCGGAAAACAATGGCTATAAAAGCACAAAATGTCAAGATCGCAGGCAGTGCTCTCTTTGACGTTACTGACGTCAAAGTTTGTCCATTTTTTCCCAAAAATGTGTTGTGCAAAAGTTGACCCGCTGGTGGCGCTATAACAGGCCAATGTGAGAAGGTTGGTATCTGTTCCTTGACCTATTGGGAATGTGCTTGCAAGATTTCACGCACATCCCAGGCTGTGTTCATGATTTGAGGTGTTTTTGGCTTTGGACACTTTATCGCTGCTTGCAGCTATATTTATTATTATTATTTTATATTTTTTTTGTGTGCACTTCATAGGCATGTTAGATAAAGGTCCTTAGATTGCGTGTAGAATGTTTCATGCAAATTGCAAAAAAAATCCTAGAATAAAAACGGGTTTAAGCGTTTTACAAACTGCTCAAAATTATATAGCGCCCCCCTTTGGCCATTTGGGGTAAGATTGGTTTCAGTGATATTTGAACTAACCCTCTACACTATTTTGTCATGAAAATGTGACTTTGCTTGTATGTTTTAGAGGCAGAAGAATAATTTGCATAAAAATGCAATATTGTTTGAATTATTTAAAAAAGCATGTTTCAATGTTAAAGAAATCCGATCTGACAGATCTTTAGATATCGGTCCAAAGTTCACGTAAAAAAAGTTTTGTGCACGTGACGCGAAAATTCCAGAATAAAAGCGGGTTTACGCGTTTTACAAACTGCTCAAAGTGGCGGAAAATCGAAGGGCGGAGCTTACTTAACAACGACACAGATGTCTTCCGCTTGAGTCAAAGCACACGTGTAACAAGTTGCATGTCTTCAAACGAAACGAGTCATGACTTATGCCCGTTTGAAGTTTGAATTTTCAGACGCTTCGTATAGCGCCCCCCTTTGGCCGATTGGAATAAAATTGGTTTCAGTGATACCTTGACTAACCCTCTACATCTTTGCCAAATGCCATGAACGTGTAACTTTGCATGTATGATTTAGAGGCCGAAGAATAATTTGCATAAAACTGCAATATTTATTGAATTATTAAAAAATTATATTTCACTTTAAAAGAAATCCGCCGAGATTAGTTTGACCGTATTGGTCCAAAGTTCATGTGAAAAAAGTTTTGTGCGCGTATCGAAAAAAACCCAGGAGGAGATAGATTTTTACTGTTTTTCATATAATTCCGAATTGTGGGAGATCTAAAGGTCAGAGGTCAAAAGTCAGAGGCTAAAAGTTGTTCGGCATGAGGAGACGCATACGTGTATACAGGTTTCATGCCTGTACCTCAAACACAGCATGAGCTATACCTGTCAAAGTTCGCACTTTCGAAGGCTTCCTACAGCGCCACCATTTGGCCGATTGCTGTAAAAAGTAATAGCACACTTCGCCACTGTAAACTGAACACATTGATGTTTTTATTTTCATTTTCTCACTAAGTATGTAGGAGTAGAAAGGAACCGAAGTTTTTTGATACTTGATATGCCTGCCTGATAGATAAATAAATAAATAATGACAATATCTAAAGTGTGCTCGCCTTATAGGCGAGCCCACAACTAGTCATTAAGCTACACATATAGACTGAAGTAATTAAAGCCGGTAATTTTTTTTCCATGTTTGGAATTGTAACAGCTGAAATCAATAATATATCAGTAGGCCTACTCCAATATCAACCTGCGGGCTGCATTACAGTTGTTTTATTGGGCACTTAGCACTTTTTGTCTCTTTTTTTAACCCAGGTAGTAGGCCTACTACTAATTTCAATGTATTCAAAAAGATGAAAAAGACAAGCAAAAGCCATATTAGACTAGTTTCTAGCGTTCATCTATAAAGCTGATAATGCAGGTTCAAATTGGGTTAATGACATTAACCCAATTAACATAATGTTGGCCAGCAAAGCAATCATTGGCCATTATCACCTTGCAACCAAAACAATGACATGATGACAGTAGTTTGTGCAGTGAGAAAAATAAAGAAAGATAGGCCTCGACCTCCAGATGTAGCTACAGTTTATGTCTCTGTCTCGGATGTAGCCTATCTGGGTGAGTAGGGGGAGCATTTAAGTGAGTGACACAGTCTCAGGTAGCCTATACTAGGCCTTTATGGAGTGTATGTGACTGTGCTTATGTGTGATCTGTGATGTGTCCCTTTGCAAACCAAACAAGTCGCCGAACATCTGAGAAAACAGGTTGACAACTACATTTACCAGGTTCAGGATCAACAACTTGTTCCCCCACCAATTGAAAGAACAAACACTGAGATCAGGATATAATAGTCTACTCTATATATATATATATATATATATATATAGGGGGATTCTGTGATAGCAATACAGTATATAGGCTATACCAACTCATTTGTTGCAATTAAAAGGCTGTTACGCGGCACGGACTAGATCGATGTGCATTCCATCAATCGATATGCGCCAACTCCCGATCGAGCAGCAACACGGTTGAAAAAAAAAAAAAAAAAAAAAGCCAACCCAACCCAAGCTCACCTCGTTCAGAGGCGTCAATTGGCTATGGCAAGCTATGGCAGCTGCCATACCCTGGCTACAGGGGGGGGGGATAATAAAATGTACTGTAAACCGTGCCTGTTGCTAAGGTATGGCAACATGACTGGTGTCTTGCACGCGCGCGAGGGCGCGCGTGCAAGACACCAGTCATGTTGCCATACCTTATAGGCTTTTGCCGAAACTGACGCCGCTCGCTCACCTACCTCGTCGCCTTGACCGAACTGCAGCCCGAGGTCCACGAAGTGTTCCACCCTGATGTAGCCGTCGGCGTCCTCGTCGCATACGTCGAACACCTCCTTGAGCTTCTTCAGGAACTGGAAGAGCTGCTCCTGGTCGGGGAAGACGTTCCCTTCCATGATGTGTGAGAGGAGAGAAACGTTGGGGTGGGAGGGTGGGATGTTGTTGTTGTCGTCGTCTGATCTCTATTTAGAGGGGCTCCGTCGCCATTCGTCTATGATAAGTCGCCATCGACATCATTTCTCTCCTCCTCTCCTCTTCTCCTCTCTCTCTGCGATCGTGTGTGTGTGTGTTTGCTGATGCTGAGAGAGAGAGAGAGAGAGGAGCAGGTCTGATTGGGGAGGAGGTGATGATGTTGTTACATCAGCATCACTTTAACTTCCACCACACAGAATGGGAAGGACCATTCATAGACGTAGGAGAGAAGGGGGGCGGTATGTGCACGATCGACGACGGAAATGCACGATTGAAAAGAAAACCGAAGCATTGCGTAATGTGCCAATGTATCAGATTCACTCAGTACACAGGTAGTCAGGTGGTTCAGACAGTAAAATCAATAAGCGTTACACAAGGGTCCATTTGGTTATGAATTGAATGCACATTGTTCCATTCTACCACACCATCTGGATTAAATCATCACTCAGGATTTTTATTATCCATATTATCATATGTATGTATGTAATGTGTGTGTGTGTGTGTGTGTGTGTGTGTGTATGTATATACACACACACACACACACACACACTGTATATATCATTATTTTCCATTTCTAGGACATACCGTACACCACCAGGAGACAAAATAAGTCAAATGAATGAGCCAAAACAGACCATTTCAATTTTATGCACTTTCATTAATATTTCCCAGCAGCTGAGGCAATTAACATGGACACATATCTTTTTTTCTTTTCATAGAAAACATCTTTATTCAAATATCCACAGTTGCATAAAACTGTACAATATAAAACCTTCTCAACTAAAACAATTGCCAATGTATTCACTTTGCACTCTTCAGCAATAGAGATAAAACAAAGAAAATGAGAATGATGAACTTTGATGATGAAATATTAACTTTTTTCTTCCATCAACCGGATCCTGCATGCTGGAAAAAACATCTCTGACTTCCAGTGTGAACAAGAACTGAGAACCACTGCAGTGAATTAAAGGCCTAGAATTATTGAATGCTTTAACCAGTGAAAAATAGCAGATATACAAGCTCACAGCGCTAGATCTGCTATTTTTGAAAAATGTGTGCAAATCTTTGAATATACAGTATGTATTTTCAAAGCGAAAGTTTGTAACTCAAATTTTGCTTCTGGGTGGTCCCTGGAACTAGATATTTTGAGATGGGGAGTCCGTGGCCAAATAAATATCATTTTGGGGGTCCTTCACATGAAAAGGTTTGAGAACCACTGACATAGTAGTCTCTCAAGAACAGACTAACTGAGCTCCAGTTCAAGTGAAAAGGACCTTTTATTTGACAATGGCAAACCAGATTGCTGACATAGAAACATAGGTTTTCAAAAAGTCTTAGAAGGATTCAAAAGACACTTATAGAATTGTGTCAAAATTCTAATTTTCACGATTTTTAAAAAATAGCAGATCTACAAGCTCGCAGCGCGGCACTCGGTGCCGCGCTGTGAGCTTGTATATCTGCTATTTTTCAATAGTTAAAGCATAAAATAATGATATACAAAAATGCGTACCCGTTCTAAATGGGTTAAAGTGTGTGTGTGTGTGTGTGTGTACGTGCGCGCAGCCGCGCACGTTTTTGATCTTCTACAAATCTAAATGATTAGCCTTGGTTCCAGCAGGGAGTCCCATCGTTCGGCCACCTGAAAGGGAACAAAAACGAAGACGTCACAAAACTAGATACAAAAAAAAAATCTATATATACATAAATAAATAAGAATAACACCACAAAACCCCTCACTGCGGCCACCAAATCACAACTAAAAAGATTCTGCACATGCAGCTAGTTGTAATCCCCCGCAACTAAAAAAGGGGGGGCTCATGAATAGATTCACTAAAGTAAAGGGAAAGGGCTTCAAAATGTGAGCGGGACAACAATAGAAGGGCTTTGGCTTGTCTAAACATGCTGCTACTGTCAGTGCAGGTCAGCCCCGTCGTTGCTGATAAACACAGTGGGTGGTTTTCTAACTTTTCCTTGTTTCCTTTCTAACGGGTTACATGTACTAGGTCAGGGGTCTTCCACAGGGGGTCCGGGACGCCTAGGGGGTCCCCAGAGTTACTACAGGTGGGTCCTCCAAATCTTTGAGTGATAGAAACCTTTTTTCCCCAGAGTTACTACAGGTGGGTCCTCCAAGTCTTTGAGTGATAGAAACCTTTTTTTTTCGCCTTTTTTAAACCACTTGAACTCTAGTGTCCATATTCTAAGAACTTTAGCCAAAAATAGCCGATCTACAAGCTCACAATGCCTCGCGCTGCGAGGCGTTGTGAGCTTGTAGATCGGCTATTTTTGGCAAAGAGCTTTGGTGTAGACGGGAAAAAGAGCAGACCAGGTACAGAGTGAAAGGTCAAGTTTATTAGGTATTGACGGTTCAAGTGGTTAAATATCTGAAAACACAAACTGACATGAATCCAAAAAACACTGATGATTGTGCTGTCAAACAATGAAACTATATGGAATCTATGAACAGGTGGTGGGGGTCCCTGCTTCATCTCTCTCTCTCAACTAATATAAGGGGTCCTTGGCCTGAAAACATTGAAGACCCCTGTACTAGAGCCCTGCAGCGGGAGCGCACTCCTGCGGGACCTGCAGGACCCGTCACCATGTATTGCGGCGCGGGCGGTAGTTTAATCCCTGCGGGAGGGGACGGGCGGTCAAAATAAACTCGGCGGCGCCGCAAAATCCCGCACTCTCCCGCAATAAGCTTTTATCTATACTTTTAGCAAGATGTGAATATGTAGAGAATCAATGTAACTTCCCCTGCTGAGCGCCTGAGGAGAACGCATGGACCTACAGCACGTGGAATTTCTCTTTCTCTCTCTCTCGCTCTAACCCCCCCTCCCTCCCTCCCTCCCTCTCTCGTCTGTTAACGGCTAAAGTACCATGCATAGTAATACATAAACTCCGCAGGAATACACAAGAGACGGAGGGGGAGAGTGATTTAATCCGGTTCCTCCGGCCGTCCGGACGTAATTGATTGTCTCCGTAACCTTACGGACAACACTCAACCCGACGGATAAAAACCGCTAAAAACATACGTACACATGAACTACCCGTGGCGAACTTGTGTCAACCGTGGGGGCAGTAGAGGGAGAAATGTTTCGTCTTTTTTTCTTGTATCCATTTCGTTGGAGGAAGTAAAAAAACTAACAAAAAAATCACAAATACACGCTGAACAGTGAACAGGCCAGGACGCAGACCCGCATGTCAGCCTAATCAGCGCTCTCTACCAGCTGAGCTCTCTCAAATGCGTCTCTCTCCACTCCCGTGCACAGGGTGTTTTTAGTCGGTTTTGGGTCGGTTTGGGTGGCTACCGTACCGTGGCTCATTAACTGTCGGCGGCGCCCCCATTGAGATCGCGCTCTAGGCGTTCGCAACGGCATGTTCATCCATTCTCCAGTCCTTTTTATATTATACCCGGACAGCACAGTGACTAGTGCCGATGGTTAGTGTCGTTCAATCCGAGTGTATCCTCCAAGCCGGGTGTCTATAAACCTCTCTGTCAACAATGTAGGCGCTATGTATGTAGCATGTTGCATTTGCTCATTGGGAAGATGCATGGGGGTGCCATCTAGTGGATATAGTATGTACATATAGGCTTTATTGAACCCTGTACATAGAGACCGTATGGTCAGTATGAATGTCAACGCAATTACCGTACGTACTGTCTCGCCCCCAAACGTACACAAAATCAACCATACGTAACTATAAATGGCCCTTAACCGGTGGGCAGATATTTGCGGCGGCATTGTCGCTCACTATTTAGCCTAAATAACAACTATTTATTATAATATAGTCCCATCGCCTATGTCCAATCGCAATATAAACACTTTACCTCTGTTAACAACCTCACAAATGCTCCTCTCTCGCGCACGTAGCCTTCACTAGTCCTGTTGGTTTTGGATCTCAATGGATTATACAAACGTCAACGTGCCTTCTTTAGCAAGTCAAGATGTGAATAGAGAACGCAATTCTCCCTGCTGAGTGAGGACAACGCACCCACATTGATACAGTACGTGGACTGCGTCTCTCTTTCTCTCCGCCAAGTTCTCTCTCTCTCTCTCGCCTCTTGCTCTCTCACTCCGTGCCGTGGCTCCCTCGCTCGCCCTCTCCCTCTCTCTCTCTCTTTCTTGTTCTCACCAACTGTCAGTCCGTCACAAATATGCTCCTCGCATGGCGCACATGGCACACTTTTTTGTTTGGTAATGGTTTTGGATCTCATTTCAATGTGCCTTCTTGGGAGGGAGGCTGTTGGACGTTCTGCGGTAATGTGCGCCGCGGGAGTCCGCGGGTCGAAATTCACATAATTTGTTTGTCGCGGGTGGGAGCGGCGGAGAGGAATTGTCTGCGGGCGGTCAAAAATAAAATCATTGCGGTGGCGGGCGGGAGTGGTCAGAAATGATGCGGGAGCGGGATCAAAAAATCAGTCCCGCGCAGACCTCTACCCTGTACTACCGTATGTTCTTTGTTCTGTGCTCCGTCTTTACCTGAGAACCATGGGTGACGGCGTACTCCACACTGTCCACTGTGCCATCTGCGTTGGTGTAGACCAGGTCAAACTTGCCAGGCTCCACAGGAGCTGAGGGACATGTTAGCAGACACACATTTACATTAGTAAACCTGCGGTGTGATGAATAAAGCTTTGGCATGTGCTAGATAGATCCTGGGATGCTATAGTGCAGTGGTTCTCAACCTGTGGTTTGGGGTCCCCAAATAATTTTGGGGGGGTCCCCAGATAATAACTTAATGTGCAACATTGTTTTCTCACTCAACATTAAACAGACCAACATACAATATAAGTGTATACAGGGTATCTGGACATTTCGAAAAATGACAATTTAAAGCTATACTGTGTAAGTTGCTCAACTAGTGGTCAGTAGCAGTAGAGCAAACCGCGGTCGCGTCAGCTTTTTTCGGCCGTTTTTCGCCGCGGACCGGGCATTCAGACCACCGCGTCCGCCTCGCCTCGCCGAGACCTATCCATAGAGGTCTTTCGTGTCCCTCTACGAGCCTCGGTTGGGGAGTTACATGCTAGACTCCTAGCCCAGTGTAAACACTGCAGTGTACTTCCTGAAGAGCTCAGCAGTGTATGATCTGGGCTTTGATTGGCCGGTAGGGAGACACGTGTACAGAATGATGCATATGACGTAATTTTGCCGGGAAAAACAGCCCCGGTCACGGCCACCAGGGCTCATATAAAGAAAAGGCTTTGGGAGCTGAAATTAACAGAGTGGGGGTTCTAAAACTTTAGCGATTTAATAGTTAGGACAATTTTAAGATATGTTTTATAAAAAAAGTTACATAGTATAACTTTAAGGCCTTAAAAAAAAAAATAAGTATAATTTTTATCCCACAATGGACCAATCCCCAATCACATACACACCCATTGTAACTGTTACAATGGGTGTGTATGTGATTGGGGATTGGTCCATTATGTAACCCATTTTCACCCAGTGCCAATTGCTTATGTAATCCTAGGCTCTGCTCTCCCTCTGCCACGCCTGGGGAGACAACAGACTGACCTCATGCTTCCTTCTATGCATGAGGAGTCCAAGTTGCTTCTTTTCACCTGACAGACAGTGGGGATTTCCCCGGTTTGGACGCAGCACGTGGAAGGAACACGTTATTCCAACCAGTTCCTTTCCCCTCCATCAGGCGCTCCGGCTGGCCAGGGGGAGGCATTATAGAGACCAGGATTATTGCATGTTTTTTGTGAGGGTATCTACCCATAACCTGACCTTCGCCAGATGGTGACAGCATTGCGTTGCATTGCTTACCATCTGGGCTCGCTCCAGCAGAACCGATGTAAGGGGCGGGCCATTTTTTCAAATTCTATAGCAGGTGATTGGATATGGCCGTCTCTCTGTCACAGTCTGGGAGTGCCAACTCCAACCACTCATATTGGCCTGTCTGCATGACGTTGCACCCAGAATCTGCCTCCTGGGTTTCCACGTGGTCTGCAATCAGACTCTATTGGCTCAGAGCCGCTCAGAGCCCGCCCATAGCTGCCGCTGATTGGTCCGGCCCGGGACTTTACGAGTGTTATCAACTCTGCCGGACCGAGCCCAGATGGTAAAGCAATGCAACGCAATGCTGCCACCATCTGGCGAAAGTCAGGTTAATCTACCCAAGGAGCCACGGGGAAAACATGTAAACTCCACACAGAAAGGCCCTATCGCCAACCACATTTAGGGAGTGAGCGCTGATGACGCGGAAGGACTTTAAAGACCTTTTAGAACCTCTGGTCAAACATTAGTCAAATATTCGAGGCAGAAATTGTGAAAATAGCGGATTTACATGCTCACAACGCCTCGCAACTCAAGGTGTTGTGAGCATGTAGATCCGCTTGTAGATCCGCTTTTCACAACTGTATAGATCGAGTCAAACTAAATGCAATACCAATCCTACAATTCCAAGTGCTTGTGCAGGGTGGGGGGATCCCCAGTTAAAATATGATTATTTTGGGGGTCGTGGCCTGAAAAGGTTAAGAACCACTGCTATAGTGTATGTAATCAGAATCAGTTCTGAAATACCCTAAACTGAACTGAGCAGCACCATCTTTCACCCTGATGTCAATCAGACTCCATGTAAAAGAAAACAAAAAACCTGTTGAGTCGTAGCCTGGGATCGCTTCCAATTTCGGGATTTTGATCCGGTCGCGAGCGGATGGCGTCCCTACGTCATTTTGTAGTCAAAACGGACTACACTACGCCAGACACACCAAACCGGAATCAGTTTTAACTCTCAAATACCTGGAACGCACCCGAGTCGCGTTAGATTGTAACCACTTTAACCATTATTGTATGCTTTAACTTTAGAAAAATAGCAGATCTACAAGCTCACAGCGCGGCACCGAGTGCCGCGCTGCGAGCTTGTAGATCTGCTATTTTTGAAAAATCGTGAAAAAGTGTGCAAGTCTTTGAATATCTTTGACCCGATCTTTGACCCGACTTCTAAATCCTTCCTCTAAATCAGTGTCTCTCAAACTTTTTCATGTCAAGGACCCTCAAAATTACAGATATTTGGCCACGGACCCCCCCATCTCAAAATATGTTGTTCCAGGGACCCCCCAGAAGCAAATATTTGAGTTACAAATGTTCGCTTTTAAATAGATATATTCAAAGACTTGCAAAGAAATATCACGATTTTTCAAAAATAGCAGATCTACAAGCTCGCAGCGCGGCACTCGGTGCCGCGCTGTGAGCTTGTAGATCTGCTATTTTTCAATTGTTAAAGCGGTCAATAATCCTAGGCCTAAATGGGTTAACCCAAAACAATTCCCTGCGCTCAATGACATATTAGTACCTACCCAATAAAACCCTTGATGCGGCGTAGTTTTTCTTATGTTTTGAAAAGTTTGTTTTGGTATGTCCATCTTTTAGTCCAACTCACGGCGCCTGGCAAGACTACACTCCTCTAGCATTCAGATAGGGATTGGGGAAACAAACGGGGGAAACAAAACAAAGCGACGCCGCTTCTGCCATCCAGTCTAAGATGCCATCCGGTCTAGAACGGATCAAACGACCTGTTTAGTAAACGAGCACCAAGCCTGGTGGTGGTGCGAGGTTAGTTGAGGCGTTAAACTCTTAACAGTGGCCAGGGCAACGTCCCTACAGCACACGTATCGAGGCGAATCCTCCCAGACTAGGCCTCTATTGAAGGAGTCTTATTAGAGAAAGGCCTTTATTGAGCGGTGGAGAACCGCTCCATAGAGTGGCTTTTTCATATCGCGTCATATAAATAACTGTGTTCCAATTATAAACAAATGATCTCAGCGGTTTGACTCATATGGATATGAAGAATCAACTGAATGTTACTGTCGCCGAATTAGTTACATTTTCGCTAGAAACAGGCTTTATCACTTATGAGTGACTGACTATCATAAACCATACAGAGCCACCTCGCCGACAATATCGCAAAGACTCTTTGTTTATTTTTGGACCACAATGCTTATATGAGACGATTTAAGATGACCCAATGTTATTCTCCATAGAGAATTACTTCCGTGGAACCGGGGGATGAGCGAGTCACGTCATGACTTCACTGTTCTATATTGGCTACATGTATTGAAACAAAAACATCCTCATCCCCACCTATTAAATCCCAAAAAAAATATATATATATCCATGGCCAATCAAATTCAGCAGTAAACTCAATCTTAAAAAAGAAAAAGAAAAACGGGATTCATTCATCCATAAATATGAGATGGCAATAGTAGATAGGAAAGCTGTAACACTAGAATTAAACATTAATATTGTATTAATATTTAGTTGTAAAAGTGCAAGTAACTTTAACCGAGGTTAAATACAGTACTCTCACAATATAGGAACATATATATTCTCTCCTGAATTCTCCTCTGCATCGTGCAAAACCTTCACTTTGAATTTAAACTTCAAATCGCCATCTGGGAGCCATGTTCACCCGCAACTGATTCTAAGACATTCTACAGCAGTGGTTCTCAAAGTAGGTCCTGGTGACCCCCAGGGGCCGAGTTAAGACCTCCAAATCTCCTTCTAAAACGGGCAGAAATTAAGTTTGTACCCCGAGAAGCACTGAGCAGCTCCAGCTGAATCTGTTTGGTGATCGGGTCAAAGCTGACGATCTTGCCCTCCTGAAACAGAAAGCAGTGAGTATTTATCTCATTTAAGTGGTTAAATGTCTGAAAATACACATTGACATGAATCCAATATGTAGATGTAGGTTCCTGCTTCATCTTTCTTTCAGCTAAGGGCTCCTTGGACTGAGAAATAAAACTTTCAAAACCCCATTTCTTTCTTTCTTTTTTACATTTTTATCCCACGATTTTGTAACCCATTTTTTACCCGGTGCCAATTGCCTATGCTGTAATCCTGGGCTCTGCTCTCCCTCTACCAACCTGGGGAGGGCCCCGAACTGAGCTCATGCTTCCTTCAGTTCATGAAGAGCGAGCAGGCCACTTTTTATCACCTGACGGGGGGAGCTTCCCCGGTTGGACATAGCGCGTGAAAGGAACATGTTATTCCAACCAGTTCCATTCCCCTCCATCAGGTGCCCTGGCTGGCCAGGGTGAGGCAGTATAGAGACCAGGATTACTGCATGTTTTTGTGAGGATATCTACCCTAGGAGACAAGGGGAGAACATGCAAACTCCACACAGAAAGGCCCTTTCACCGGACAAGACTACAGTGATTAGATGTCCTGGCGTTCAACATTCACTACTAGGGATGCTACGATCGATCAGTGGCCCGATTTAAATTAGCTGATTTATTCAATTAATGACTTGATCTGTGATCAGCCGTCACCGATCCGGAAAGCCGATCTTTTATAATATCGATTTTTGATGCACTTTTACTTTTCCGGACTTTTACTTGTAACAGAGTATTCTTTCCACCACTGGGCAGGCCTAATATTATTAATCGATTTTGGTTATGTGCAATAATGCAACTGCAGACATCCTTTTGTTAGGTATATTAGTTTAAATATTTCTGAATTCCTGTTTCTATCATTTGCAATACTTCAACTGTATGGCATGCTAATGTTTTGTATTTGACATTGTATTTTTGCCAGACCCATGAAATGGGTAGGCCTACATAAGCAAATGTCGGTCTGTCTGTCTGTCCTGGTTTTCTATATAAAGGGTATATATGATGATGACATGATGATGACATGCCTACAAAAGGCATGATGTCATAAATGATGATGACAGACAGGGGGTCTGGCACAACCAGGTTGACCTGGTCTAGTATTACTACATACTAGTTAATAATTCTGCACAGTAAAAATATGTTTAACTAACTGATCTCAATACGTAATTAATCAATAATCATCTATAACAGAGGTTAAATATTTCGGCAGATGTATCGGCAGATCATGAAAAAATGAATCGGTGATCAGAATTCAAAAACGTGATTGGAGCATCCCTATTCACTACCAAATGATTCTGGGTTTTCCCCAAAATTAAATAATAATACTTGTATTCTGTGATTGAATTAGTGAGGGCAGCAAGACTACAGTACTTTTCTGACTTTATTTATTCCATCTTCAATCTTTCCAGATAAACTTCCAACAGTTTTGGTGGCACGCGTGTCAAATCGTCCGGCTTCATCGGGAATCATGTGCTTTACTAAGACATAAGTTATACAGTTGAATTTATATACATTAGTTAGTGAATACATTTTCTCCATATACTTGAATGGGACAATTCAAATGGTAAGACAGAATTAATTTGCAAGTGTGACTCGCCTCGCGGCAACCACACTTGCAACTTCCCAGAATTGCATCTTTCTTGGCCTACTTGTGCTAAAGGCACAAGTTTGCACCTCGACAGAGTGCAGTTCTAGTTTAGTTCTGAGTTGCATTAAGTGCTTAAAGCAAAAATAATTGTCCAAAATCAAGATAAGAAACAGTTTGCAATGATAGGGTCCAATACGGTGGCAACAGAAATGTGTGAAGAGGGAGCAAAATAGGGAGAAAAGGGTGGTAAAAAATATTTGGCTTCTCCGTGGACTGTTTGGCTCATTATCCTTTCTCATTAAACATTAAATTGAAATAGCTAAAATAAAACACACACAAACACTAACTAAGAACTCAAAGCACAGACTGACAGTCCAAAGTCAATTCATTTTCTTCAACACATGAAACGTTTCCAGACTGGTAAGACTATTTACTCACTTTATATTCGGACACCTCGGGTGTGTAGTTCTCAGTCAGCTCTAGCAGCTGTGAACGCACACACGCACAAGCACACACACACACACACACACACACACGCACACACGCACACACGCACACACGCACGCGCGCGCACACACACACACTCACGCGCGCACGCACGCACAGTATAATTAGAATACATATATGACAATAAATAACTGACAATCAAGTCAACTCATCAGGCCGATTTTTTCAAACACATTTTTGGACAGTGCTCCTACAGATTTTGCCCTAAACTCACGCAAATCGGTACACAGTATGTCTACACTCATCTCATCAATATGGATGTCCCATATAGCGCCACCATCAGGCCGATTTTTTCAACCACATTTTTGGACACTGCTCCTACACATTTTGCCCTAAAATCACGCTGCGACCTGACGGTCGCTTATCTCCCGATTAGGGAGTCTTACTGGTATTAGAGATGTCAGATTTGAAAATGATATACTGTGTGTCCACACCGGTACCATTACACTACCATAGCCAGACTTACCTTAAAAGCAATAGACTCTCCCACTGGCGGGGGTGCAGCTAGCAGGGGCATGGTGCTGTAGTCCCGCTTGGGGGCGCTCTCATCTGGATTCTATGTTAAAGAACATGAAGGAAGCCATTCAGTCACAATATAGAACACATCTTATGTGGGGGTAAAAAGAAAAAACAAGACTCAAGGGATGTACTGTAACAATTACCGTAACTGAATAAGTTGAACTGAATTGAAGCCAGGAACAATACATTTTGGGATGTGTGTGGGTTAATAAGAGAACTTGACCGATTAACTCTTTTACCACGGAACGAGCGCTCGTTCTTTGTTTCACGTGTCCGCCGCGCCATAAGGAGCGTTCGTTCTTTTTAATCTTTTACCTGTCTGAGCACTGTAAGCAGATGAGGGGTGGAGCGGGTGTGTACAGTAGCAGCAGCTCCCGTAACGTTAGTGTCAAATCTGGAGCGCACATGAACAACAATGGCGGCGGGATCACTTCTTTGGTGGTTTTCTCAGCCCGGATCTACTTTCTCTATTTCTATGTCTGAAAACTGGTGCAACCCGAGGGGGCCATTACGGAGCTCTCGCTCCGTAATGGCGGCCCCCATAACGTTGTGTTTTTTTTTTTCACGACTCTGTGAGCGATGCAGCCGTCTTTCACACAAGACCACGATAGGAAATAATGGACTGCTATTTTTCTATAAAATCGCAAAGGTAAGCTACTTTAGCCCCTTTTCAACTGCAGCTTTAGCACCACACCACACCGCACCACATAAACATATCTACATTTTCAATTACACAAAAGTACCGCTATTGTTAAGAAACAAATTGACCCTTTTAACTGTGCATATAATACAATATAAATTTGTATTAGAACTATCCTACATTATACTACGCAATAATTGATTATAACTGTGATTATAATACACTATAAAGTATTAATGTATTACAATGATAATTATAATACACATTAGAATCTATTATCATGTATTACAACTATATCCTGGTGGTCTAAATGAAAAGTCAGTGAGTGAGCAGTCATTATGAATTGTTTGGCCCTGTTAGGCCTAGCTCAGACCTACTCTAGATTAGGGCTGTCTTCGACACAGGATTTATGAAGTCGATTCGAGTCGCGGGGGTTAATCCGACGCGTCGACGAATCGTTTTATAGTCTACTTTGTGTAAAAAAAAAAAGAAAAAAAAAGTGTTGCTTTAAACCACGTCAACATAATAGAATAATACATTAAGAGATGAATTGAATACACAGTGTTTTCGGTGATATCGGTGCGCGAGCATAAATGTTATCTGCATAGCAGTGTACAACCATAGAGTTATAACACACCGTTAAAACAAATAAAACATCTCCGCTGTTTCAACTTTGCCCCGTCTCTCTGCACTGTCTGCAGCGTGCAGTAGAGATGAGACATTCGCGAACGATTCCGCTCTCTTGAACGGCTCTTTTAAATGAACGATGGGATCCAGTCCGCAGTCGCGGGACACAGAGCACTGACAGAGTAATGAGTCAGTGTCGAGAACGGATTCATTTCAGAAACTGATCATAAAAAGGTGGAGGCACAGCTCCCAGCTAGAGCCCTCAGTGTGGACATGTCATGGACGCAAACACAGCGAAACACAATCATTCATCATGGATTACAACACTGGAACAATTCAGAAGCACTTTAATTAGAAAATGTAACTTGTAGCCTACACTTGTGTATGTTAATTTGACTTTAGAAGATTGTTTACTACTTCGTGGACGCGCGTTTGTGCTGTGGCAGGTTATTTAATATGGGATTTTGACAGCGTGCTTCCTCCTCTTAACGGAACACTGTCCCGGCTCTGAATGTTTTAACGAAGCGGCGGTTCTGAACCGTTCTGGCCGTTCCGTCTCACTTTCAACCCGACGCTGGTGCGAGACAATAAATAACTGTTCGCCAATTGCTACTTCTCATTGGAAGTACATGACACCACACCAGTCCAGCAGTGCACCGCAGTACTGGCAGTAGTAGGCTATAACTGGTGATATAAAAAAATATATATTTTCGCTTCGACTCAAACAATTGGCGTCGATTCCCGGGGCTTAAAACGACGCGTCGATTCGTCGATTTTTAGAAGACACCCCTACTCTAGATTGGATACTTTTTAGTACCACAATTAGTACCACTTTCACACCACTCTACCCAGGTCCTTGTAGTGGGAAAACCTGGCACAAGTGGGCGGTGTGGTGTGGTGTGGAGTGGTGTGGTGTCTGTGGAAAAGGGGCTTTTTGATGGCCATGAGCAAACTGTAGCAGCTAAATGGGATACAAACCTGCAGGACTACAGACTGGTTGGTGAGGGAATCAGTCTGGTAGGACGGCTGCCGCTGCTGCTGCTGCTGCTCATCGTAGTTGAAGCCGAAGTTTACATGACCTCGCCCTCTCCCATCCCTCCCTCCACCCCTACCCCTCTCCACGGTGCCACCGACCCCTCTGCCGTTGCCCCGGCCGCGACCCCTGGCAGGAGAATGCCCCCCCGTCGCAGCGTAGCCCATCCCAAAGCCCAGCGCCACGTTCGGACGTTTGATCACCAGCTTTATCTCCTCCTCGCTGCTGCTGCTGTCTGAAGAGGCTGCCGCCCCGGAATCGTTCTCAGCTCTCTGCGCGGGCGTGCTGCGTGCAGGCTGTGAGGAAGAGGAACCAGGAGGAGGGGGTTTAGAGGAGGTATTTTTACCACTGGTACCTCCGTTTAGGGCCGGGGTGGCGGGGAGAGGTTTAGCTGAAGACGCGCTTTTCGGCGGAGCCTTTTTGGGGGCCTCGTCACTAGAAGAATCCGTTTCCGACGACGACGGAACAGGAGGGCGTGGCTTCCGAGCGGGCGGTGAGGCTTTGGGAGGAGGCGCTTTGGGAAGAGCGGGCGTGGAGGAGGTAGTTTTAGGAGCTGCTTCATGCGAAGGCGTCTTCTTCTTGCGCGCCTCGTCTTCCTCACTGCTGCTGTCGCTGGAATCCGAAGAGGAGACGGGCTGTGAGGTCTGCTGCGTCTTCCCTTTACCGTTTACGGAGGCCGCCGCTGCCGCAGGCCTGTCGGTGCTGTTGGTCGGCTGGCTGGCGGCGGCAGGGCGGGGCTTACTGGCGGAGTCGGCGGGTTTGGGCGCAGCGTCGCGGACGGTTTTCTCCGGCTCCGCCGTCGTCTTCTTTTTCTTCTTCTTCTTCTTGTGTTTGCTATGTGCGTCGTTATTGCCCCCGTCTTCCGGGGCCTTGCTGCTCTCCGTCTCCATCTTCTCCTCTTCGCCCGTTTTCTTTTTCTTCTTCTTTTTCTTCTTCACACTCTCTCCATTTTCCGTGGGCGTCCCGTCGTCCTCTGTGCATCGCGTTCTCTTTTTGGACTTGTCGTCGGAGGTCCCCGGATGTGAGCTGCAGCCGTTCGCCAGGGCCAGAGTGTCCACCTTCACCCTGTCAAACGGGAGACCAAAGATCATGTCGTTACCGTTTTTTTCTTTTCTTTTGATAAATTAATGCCCTATTTTGCCATGACACGCAAAACTGGCGCAAACAGCCGATCTACTAGCTCACAACGTGATGCGACGTGAGCTTCGTTAGTTGTAGACCTGCCATTTTTCCTCATTGGTAAACATTTTGTGAAGTGAAAGACTTCATCACCAATTAGAAGTGTGACACAATCGCGTATTGCACCTTCAAAGCACTTCAAAGTGTGCTGTGCTCCATGACTAATGTACATTAGTTGATGATGTTGTCACGCGCATACCTCTATTGTGTTGACTGCTGCTACAATGTTGAGGAATGAAAACCAAATATTTTACTCTTATATATGAGATGACAAATACAATTCTTGAAACTATAGTGACTGACTCTTGCACAGACTGTCAATAATCTCGGTCTTATTGTTGACAACGCACTACAGGCTTATTATGATCAATCAATCAACCAATGGGAGTACCAGGGGGTCCCTAAATGATTGATCATTTGGAGCCAATAGATAGATTGATTGAATAAATTATTAGCAGTTCGCATAGGAAAAGCACAGGACAGTACGGTTCAGATACAAGGTCTAAACCCAAGAAAGCACTACTAAGGTTTGTTTGCATTGGGAGGCTTTGTACAAAAGGACTGTTACAGGTATGCAGCTCTCTTTGGGGGTCCCTGGTCTAATGCATACCTAAATGGGGGGCCTTAGTTGAAAATAATCATAATAATACATTGATAACCACTGCTTTACTGTGGTGTGCACGTGCAGTGCTACCAAGAGATGCTGGGCACGAACCACGCCACATAACCTGAGACAGTGGTTCTGTAACCTTTTCATGTCAAGGACCCCCAAATTGACACTCGGACCCCCATTTGAAAAGATACGCCAGGGAGACTTTTTTTTTCTTCTTTTTTACGGCTCTGACAGTGATTCTTAACTATTTTAATTTCAAGGACCCCCCAGTTTGACATGCATTAGGCTACGGACCCCCATTTAATGGCATATCGGTATTTATGTCTCTGACTCTGAGACCCCAATTTATATCGTAAAACCAACGTTGAGAGTGTACAAATCCATGTGGTTCCATTTGTACACTCTCTGAGTTTCAGACCCATATAAGGGACGGGTCCATTTGGTTCCTAACTACAGGGCTACCAAGAATGGACTGTCAGAATCCAGTTCTGTATAATTTTGCGTGTTTGATACTTTTATCAAGCATGGGTCCAATTTCAGCCATTATTGTACAGAAATTAATTTGATTGCTGAAGCAAAGTAAGACAAGTGAATATATATGATCTCAAATGCATCCCCCACACACAAACCCTTATCAGTTTGATACCAAATCCAGGAGAAAATGAAATGACAATTCAGGAGCACTGCAGGAGATGGGGTCGAAATTCAGGCGACTCCTGCCAGATTCAACCCTGCTGCCTAACTATCATTAGGGGACCGTACCTATGTTCCCCAGGTTCTATGTTCCCAACTTACCCAAAAAAGGTCCTATGTTCCCCACTTACCCCCACAAAAAAAGATTCTATGTTCCCTGCTCAACTTAAAAAAGGTTATATGTTCCCCACTCATCAAAAAAAATGCAGGAAACATCCATTTCTAATTATTAATAACTCAAAAGTTAAAACACATAATAATGGGGAGAAATGTCGAATACTAGTGTAGGACAGGGGGCACTGGGGACATCTGGACACACCATACTTGTGTTATGACTGTCTGGACGAGTGGGCACCTGGACATCTGGGCAATGTACATGTATGTGTGCATTTGGAAGAGTGGGCACCTAGACGAGTGGGTACTTCTAAATTAGGATTGCCCACATGTTCTTAGTGCCCAGATGTCCCAACATTTCCTGCATTTGAGTTGGGAACAAATACTATATATATATATATATATATTTATTTATTTTTTGCGGGGAACATACAGTAGATCCTTTTTTTGGTTGAGCGGGGAACATAGAACCATTTTGTGGGGAGGGTGGGTGGGGAACATAGAACCTGGGGAACATAGAGAGGACCCCTCATTGGGCTGGGGACCCCCTGCCCTGGAACTCCCTCCCTCGAGCAAGTACCCCTGGGCGGGGGTCCCCGGACCCCACTTTTGAGAACCAACTCATCCAATCCACCGACCTGACGGTGTCGTTGTCGCGGACCACCAGGCAGCTCTCGGCGCTCGGCAGGTAGCAGTCCTCCACGAACAGCCTGAGGAGGCTCTGGCGGCTGAAGTGGAACTTGTCGCGGACCACGCTCTCCAGGTCGGCGACCACCCGACACCGGTGGAGGTCCAGCAGCAGCCAGCACATGCGGCAGTCCGGCGTGGCGGGCGGGGGGTAGTCGAAGTGCAGCCTCACGCGGATGGTGTTGCTGGAGGAGGAGGAGGAGGCCGCCATGCTTGCGTTTCACAGAAAGAAAACAGAAAAGAAACAAACACACGCCGCCCACCACCGCAGCATGACGCGCTTCCTTTCACAGAAGTCAACTCGATCCGCAATGTCGCCATCTGCTGACGGGGAGGCGAGGGTACATCGACCACAATGATCCAATGATGACAGCTAGTGTTTTTCTTTATGTTATGTTTTGCTTGGACAGACTGGACTTTGCTACTTCCACTGTTGGTGGCACAATTTTCGCTGACATTAGTTTGCTGGTTTCATGGTAGCAACCGAACCTACATATTATATTTATTGTATAAATATAGGCCTATATTAGATATCTGGATGTGCTTCATATGAGATACTTAAAGTGTGGTTCCTGTGGAAATAAGCCTCGGCTTTCTAGGATCTCCTTTTAGTTGACCTTGTACCAGTGATTTGTACTGTCATGAAACTGTACTTTTTTCTATTGCAAACTTCTAATAAATTCTTCAATCAATCAATCAATCAATCAATCAATGGACTGGTATCGCGTCACCTCCGCGATGGACCAGAGTGGCACGTTCGATCCTTTGTATTTTAAACGTATGTAGACTATTAGCCTACATGTGTTTAATTTCACAAAATACATTGCACACTTTTTGAGCTTTGAGCTATCATTCCTGACCTGTCCATGAACCTAAACTAATCCATGATCTAATTATTTCAGTTAAACGGCTACATACAGCTGTCATATTGTTCTGAAACAATACAGAAATATGGAATCCTCTAATCATTTTGTCATTCTCCAAATCTCATCAGACTGTAAACGCAGCAAAACAACTTCCTTCCACGTCATCCAGTGATACCACTCTGCTGTCCACAACGCGTGAGTGTGTACTTAAGTACACTTTTGAGGTATTTGTACTTTAGAGTATTTCCAATTTCCAGTACTTTTACTTCTACTCCACTAAATCTCAGATCCACATATTGTACTTTTACTCCCCTACATGTATTTGAACACTTTAGTTACTAGTTACTTTGCAGATATAAATGATAATATTATAAAGCGTAGGCCTACATTAATATAGCCCTATTTTATATCTTGGCTATTGGAGAATTGATACTTTTTCCACCACCGGCTGAGGCTGTCAACCATAGCTATAGTCAACATGTCAACATACAAACACGTGTGGTTTGTTTGGAAATCATCGTGCGCACTGCGCAGCTGTGAGTTCAGTCAGACAGGACAGGCAGCAGTCAGCTGATCACTATGGTCACATGATCCATGTGGTAGAATAGAAAAGCAGTGAAGTCACCATCATCCTGTCCCGCAGACAACTCGAACAATGGGACATCTGAAAACATCACTCCGTTGCGTCGTGGTTCTTCTCGCCCTGGTCCTCAATACAGGTAGGCTACGTGTACATAAATGTGTGAATTACAAGTGATCTATTCTATTGGAGTCGGACGTATGTGATATGCTGTAGACTGTAGAGAGAGGTTAGCTACAACATGCGTTCTTCTATTCAATGTGAAAGTGGAAGTTAAACGGCCATTCATAGCCATCCTTCCCAAATACTGGATTGTGCGATTTAAACTAATCTGGATAGGCCTAATCTTGAAATGAAATGGATAAATCGGATATGTTATGAGTTAAAAAAAGGACCACCTTTTTTTTATCCTCCTAAAAGTTGACCTTGTACCAGTGAACTGTACCGTCATGAAACTGTACCTTTTCCTATGCAAACTTCTAATAAAGTCTTCAATCAATCAATCCTTTTAATTGATCTTGTACCAGTGAAAAAACGGAAGTGAAACTGTACCTTTTTCCTATGCAAACTTTAAAAAAAAGTATTCTATAAATCAGATCAGTGACCAATAAAGGTGCTATATGTAATTGAACTACATTCCCTCACAGGTCGGTCGAGTCCCTTGCCACCGCCAGATGCTAAAGAAGTGTGGGGTTATGTGCAGGTGCGGGATGCGGCCAACATGTTCTGGTGGCTGTACTATGCAGACAGCCAGACTGCACGATACGACCAGCTGCCTCTGGTGATGTGGCTGCAGGTAAACAAACCACTCTTTTGTGATCTAAAAAAGGAGGAGGCTGGGGGAATCTTCAATCTATAGACCACAGAAGACATTGTTGATGTCCCATTTAAAGGTCTAAACGGTGAAATGAAATCCAATGATCTTGTCGCAGGGTTTATTTCATTTAGGCGTTTAATTTGTGTGGCCAGGGCGGAGGGCACCCTCCGAAACGTTTTCTGTCCTTGCAGATGTGGCGCTCCCCACAATCTGTCGCATTCAGGTCTGACAGCGAGGTCACCGGATCCTCCTGTGCCAGGCTGCGGGCACAGGAGAATGGCACTAGCCTAGCCCAGTGCCCTGCCTTACAAACAAGAGACAATGTATCAACTTCTCATCTAGAAATGGGCAAACGCTGCCCTTTCCTCATCTTCCATCCCAGCTACAGGACCAGCAGACAAGGCGTCTACACAACACTAGCCTTTGTTCCTGTTATTACAGAGACAAAGACTCGCGCTGCTTAGCCCGCTGGCCGCCTGTACTGTAGGTTTTCACTGAAGCGTGTAGTTTGCTGGGAATCATGGGTGTAAGGTGTACTGTAGTATGTGTGGTGCTGGACTTCTGAGAAGGAGGAGTTGGTCTGTAGTCCGAGTGGAGGCCAGTGGCTTGTGCAGTACGAGGGACGGGGGGCATAGAGTCTGCATGCAGTCAGTCTCTAGCCTGGGATCACATCCAATTTGGGGCTTCTGATCTGGTCGGCAGTGGATGGCGTCCTACGTCATTTTGTAGTCAAAACGGACTAAACTCTGGCTGGATGTTAGGCCTGATGGCACACCAAACCAGATGGCACACTTATGTAGTCTCGCGTGGCCAGACTGTTGACTGTGGAATTGACTACTTCTTCTGTCATCCGGTCTGTGATGCCATCCGGTCTAAACCAGATCAGATGGTCCCCCCCCCCCCCCCCCCCCCCCCCCCCCCCTCCAGTGTGGGTACTTTGCGTGACCGTGTGTGAATCAGCCACATGTGTGACGCTAACCACACATAATTTAAACACATACTTGGAGTTAACGTTATTACCTTAACTGCATTCAACCATCTATGACATCAAATTGTCTGCTGTGAGGAAATTAGGTTAAGAAAACGCTGCAAATTGGGTTTGACGCACGCACGCTTCTCTAACCTCAGTGAGCTAGATACTTCCAGTATAGATGGGCCATGGCTTGCTGGAGACTTGTTTGGTTCCGCTACCAGGCATCTTCCACTTGGGATTGTACACAGTACACAACCATGCAAATTTGGGATTGTACACAACCATGCAAATTTGGAAAAAGAAATGCATTGGCCTAATCTGACTTTCCCTAGATTAAGAAATAAATAGCCAACAAATGTCATGGGGAAAAGTATTGTTGTGGTAATGTTGAACTTCATGAATGACTGAAGATGAAACCCTCTCTTAGGCCTTGGCTACACGGAGCTGGATATTTCATATGTCCCGTTTTTTCAGATATCCACATAGAAAAATATCTAGGTCCACACGACAAAGATATCTAGGTCTAACAAGCACACACACAGTAAAGTCTTCAGAGATATCCGGGTTCCATGTCAACACGGATCCAGATATCCAGATATTTTTCAATGTCTCCACTTATTTATCCGGTTTAAAAAATATCCAGCTTTGCGGCAAAAATATTCTGCTTCGTGTGGCTGCAAGCCCCAACAGCATAAAAAAATGTCTAGCTTCAGAAATATCCAGCTCCGTGTAGCCGGCACCTGAATTGGGGAACGACACCACTTTGCGTGGTATGTGAAATAATGTACGAACTATTCCAAAGCCTGGATTAAGCTTTGTGTTGTTCTCAGGGTGGCCCCGGAGGTTCAGGCAGTGGCTTTGGAAACTTTGAGGAGATCGGCCCTCTGGACAGAGACCAACAACCCAGGAAAACAAGCTGGGTAAGATGACTTTTCATAGGTTCACTGTTTTACAATCACTCACTGTTTTACAGTCACGTACTCGATGACTGGAGATTATAACTGAATTGTGGGAGAAAATCTGCAACTTTGCATTGACGGGTACAATGCATTCTATTCATAATATTTGAAGTGTCCGCCTGGCTGTTTCCCATCTATAACCCCTTGTGAACTAATGTCTTTGCCATGTTGAGCTGTAGTTTGAAATTCTCCTCTGAAATGATCTTGTGTACGCTTGTTCATATGGTATCTCAAGAAAAAACTAGACCAGGTCAACCTGGTTGTGCCAGACCCCCTGTCTGTCATCATCATTTATGACATCATGCCTTTTGTAGGCATGTCATCATCATGTCATCATCATATATACCCTTTATATAGAAAACCCGGACAGACCGACATTTGCTTATGTAGGCCTACCCATTTCATGGGTCTGGCAAATAGAAATACTGTTCTTACGAAACAGTGCGGGCTCGCATTTAACACCATATACGGGCATAAAGATCTACCCTTGGCTGCACCTCATTGGCTAAGGGCCCGGCCTTTGTACTGTCGAGCAGAACTTCACTGATAGATTATGTCATTTTGAGGAGAACTTGACTGATAAATTATGTCATTTTGAGGAGAACTTGACTGATAAATTGTCACTTTGAGGAGAGCTTGACTGATAGATTACATAATTTTGAGGAGAACTTGATAGATAAATAACGAAGATAACATACGTGTGCTCGCTTACAGCGAGCCGACAATTTTAAAACTGCACATCCTCAGTAATTTGAGACCATATGTATTCACTGCAGTATTCCTCTTTCCTCAAGTATCTTGCTGCAAGTGCACAGTATGGTCTCAAATTACCATGTTTCTTGGCACAGCAGCGCTGCAATGACTTGAATAACGATGTGTGCGTGCATGTTTCAGGTGCAGGAAGCCAACGTGTTGTTTGTGGACAACCCTGTTGGCACTGGCTTCAGCTACGCGGACAGACCAGACGCTTATGCTAAAGACGTGGCCACAGTGGCCTCAGACATGTTGGTTCTCCTGAAGCACTTCTTCACAGAGAAGAAGGAATTCCAGGTACGACTAGGGAATCGTCTAATCGTGATTATGTGACATTATCGGAATTATTTTGTCATAATCGTCATAATCGTGAATGTTGAAAAATGACAGAAATAGTGGAAATAGCAGATCTACAAGCTCACAACGCGCCGCGATGCGACGCGTTGTGAGCTTGTAGATCGGCTATTTCCACTATCAATGTTATTTTTTAAGTAGTAAGTTGTCAAATATGTCAGTAATTTCTTCATGTATTTAGGTTTTGTGTCATATCTGCCATGTGCAACTTCAAAGCCTAAAAGCCAAACAGAAATGTAATTGTCAATGACAAAAACACAATTAAATCGTTAATCGCCAATTATTTGAGTGACAATTAAAATGTCCTATCGTGACAGCCCTAGGTACGACTCAGTGTTGATTTCGTCGACTAAAACTATGATGAAAAATGTGTGTCGACTGCGTTTTTTTTCACTGACAAACTCAATAAAAATAAAAACTAAGCTGTGATGACTAAAACTAAGACTAAATATATTGACAATTTCGTCAACAAAATAAAAACTAGACTAAAACATCAGGGAGGGACTAGTGGAGGAGAAAGTAATTTTATGTATGGTTGCTCTCAGCCTCAGGTGTTGCTTGTTGAAAATAGCAGATCTACAAGCTCACAACGCGTCGCAGCGCGATGCGTTGTGACGCGCTGAGATCCTCAACCACATCCATGTACTCTTAAACTCAACTGTGTTGTACTTGGTTGCACCGAAAATGGATCTACAAGCCCGCGGCGCATTGCAGTGTGATGTGTTTTGAGCTCGCAGATCTTATTTTTGGCAGCAAAGATCAGGCGTTATGCTTTATCGGTTTGATCGGTGTTGGTTTTATTTGTGCATTATAAATCTCATAAAGTCTCTACGGTCGATTTCTTCTTTCACGTTCCTGTTTTCTTTATCTGTCATTGTAATGATGGCACTAATAAAAGTGCCATGATGGGCTGTGCTCTACAGAATATCCCCTTCTACATTTTCTCTGAGTCGTATGGAGGGAAGATGGCTGCAGCTATATCCCTGGAACTGCACAAAGTATGTGGGTTTTTATTTTTCCCCCTCTCCCATGGACTTCTCTTTTTGACAGTGTTGTTCACTTGCATGTGATGTATGTTAGTCATTTGTGTCATATGAAAATGAGATGGTGTCATAGGATGGTGAGCCAAATTTAAGCTAAAGACGAATGACACATTGAGTTTGTTCCTTAGTAAATGCAGCCCTTCTGATGTCTGAAGCCACACTATGGACATGCAAACCAAAGCAACGCTATGCTTTATTTTTTTAACAATAAAAATGCCATGGAATAATTCAGTTCAAACATGCTAAAAGTCTGATTCCAGGTGAAAATGTTATGTGTTAAATGCAGAATGTTGTCGTTGTCGGGTGAAAACCTTGTATGTCCAAAACCATTCGTTTTGCATTTATCATTTAATTTTTTTTTAAGCTAGTGAAAACAGCCGATCTACAAGCACATGAGGCGTTGTGTGCTTGTACTGTAGATCTGCTGTTTTCACTACCTTTGTGTGGCGGCCTTGTACGATGAAGCAGGGCTTAACTTTGCAAAAAAACATTTGATACTTGGAGATACAAGGTTTCTGCCCGACAGTGACGATATGAATGATTGGCATGTGTTTAATTGACATGTGTCTCTGTCAAGGCCATAGCTAAAGGCATGGTGAAATGCAACTTTGCTGGGGTGGCGCTTGGAGACTCATGGATTTCCCCACTAGGTCAGTATCGGTCAGTTCAGCCTTGACATAATGTTGTCCCTCATACACCTTATAACATTAGAATCACTCTTCAGACGACAAACTCGGGTAAAACTTCACACAGTGCATGCTGGGAAGTTATTGTGTTGGTACTCGACAATTCGGCTTTTTGTCTCAGGGCACCCCATAAATATAGTTTTTAATCCGATGCACCTCTACATTATAATTTTCACTCCCAGCACCTTATATTTATAGCATATCGTCGTTGTCGGGTGGAAACCTTGTATGTCCAAAACCGTTTTGTATTCATCATCTATAAAATGTACTAAAACTAGTGAAAACAGCAGATCTACAAGCACACAACGCATCGCGAGGCGTTGTGTGCTTGTAGATCGGCTGTTTTCACTAGTTTTGTGCGACAGTCTTGTATGATGAAGCAGGGCTTTGCTTTACCAAAAGACAAACACATTTGAAACTTGGAGATACGAGGTTTCTGCCCGACAGTGACAATATTTTAGTGATTATGTTGTGAGGAAAACGTTGAGATAATAGCCATTTTGTTTAGAACTGACTGAAAATAACTTTGTACTTCAAGTTTAAAATGATACTAAATATTTTTTCAAGTGTTCAAATAAATTCCAAATATTATCAAATGATCTCACGGCACCCCTGGACTGCCGTCACGGCACCCCAGGGTGCCCCGTCGCCCACTTTGAAAACCCCTGTCCTAGATGTCACAGAATTCCAGACACATCAACTTGGTTATTTAGCATGCAGGACTTGTAATGTGACATCTCCTTAAGGGTGCACTGGTGCCAATCCTGAGACTGGCTTGGCTTGATAACGGGCTAAAGTACTTGTGCTCAGCATCTGTGAAGCCCGCTGATGCCAGAAACCGATGCCCTCTCCCTGTCAACACGCATTTAGCTCCTTCTCGTTCTCTGTAAAAGTGTCACTTTGTAAATCACTTCTCGACCACTTGAACTACCATCCCTGTTCTGGATGGAACATTCTCTGAAAATGGCCTATCTTGTCGCATTGCGACACATAGGGGGATTTTGGGGCAGGGGGGGAGGCGGGCAAGTACAGTCAACTTGGGTCAAACTTTCTAAGCATAGAGCAGGGGTCTTCAACGTTTTCAGGCCAAGGACCCCTAAGTTGAGAGAGATGAAGCAGGGACCCCCACAACCTGTTCATAGATTCCATATAGTTGCATCGTTTGACAGCACAATCTTCATTGTATTCTGGATTCATGTCAATTTGTGTTTCAGATATTTAACCACTTGAGCCGTCATTACCTAATGAACTTGACCTTCTACTCTGTACTTAGTCTAAAGAGTAGTACTCTTTTTCCCCTCTACACCAAACCTCTTTGCCAAAAATGGCCGATCTACAAGCTCACAACGCCTCGAGCTTGTAGATCTGCTATTTTTCGCTACAGTTCTCAGAATATGGACACTAGGGTTCAAGTTGTTAATATAAAAAGGATTGGAAGATTTGGTCCGAGGACCCCCTGTTGAATAGAGGGTTTAAGTGGTTAAAACCAATTGTTGGTATTCAGAGATGCTGTCTATCTCTGAACACCCCACACGCTAATTTCTTTGACGTTTCTGTCTTCTCTGCAGACTCTGTTATGACCTGGGGGCCTTATCTCTACACCACGGTGAGACGGACACTCATGCACAGCGCACAGAAAACACACCTATGAAATGTCTGCAATGTACTGGATGAACTGAGCTTTGTGTAACATGTCTTGGGTAACCACATGAACCCTAGCTTCCCTATTCTATGCGATAAGGTCTTGCTGCGCGGTCATTATGGCTTATATGGACACGACGGGCTGATAATTCCCCGAGGCGGAGCCGAGGGGAATTATCAGCCCGAAGTGCGTCCCCTCAGTGTGTCCCCCCAGCCCGAAGTGCGCCCCCCTCCGAAGTGCGTCCCCTCCGAGCGCAACACGGTCGCCTTGGAAAACAAGGAAGTGCTGGTCAAATAGAATCCATTTTCTGTTACTGCGTCGTCTATTTCTCGCCTCAAATGGTTTTTAAAACATTTTTCAGAGCAACGTTTGGTTGTAAATTACGCTGTGTGTTTGTTTACATGGCTGCCATGTTGGATACGGCACTAAAAACACACAGTGCATCCTGTCTGCAGCAGCTGCTCTGAGCCTTTGATTAGGCAGCGGTGAATTATAGAGCGGAGCGGTCATTATACGCTCATAATTCACCGCTGATTTTAGCGCTCGACCAATCAGAATCAAGCATTCAACCAAGCCGGGTAATAATTGGTGAGAAGAGGCAGACGTTGAGCACTATATGCCGTCGACTACAACAAGTAAAGGGTGTGGTTTAACTCATTACGCACTTCAGAGCTTCTATTTGCCATTCAGAAAAATATGTTTCCTTTCTCTTAACTTGCGCTACATGTGGTTAGTGACAACTGAGTTGTGCATGTCTCGGCTGCAATTACCTTAACCTTCAAATCAAGATTATGATGATAACCGCACACAGAAAAAAAAACGGTGTACTGAACTTAAAGGAGTAGTTCACCCAAAAGAGTATTCTACACCCCATGAAGCCTTGAATTCTTTGTCTCATTGCTAAGCTAATAATGATCAGCAAAAAGATGCTAATGTTTCCGATAGGAGAATCCGCAACTCTGCAAGTCATCAAATTAGTGGCTTAGGATTGCGACAAAAACTAAAACCTTTCCCTGAATTCAAGGCTTCATGGGGTGTGTATTTGATACAAATCACCCCATAAATTACTTGAGTCCAGAGCCAGTAGAGTGGTACTCCGACATAAGTCTTGGGCCATGCGAGGCGGCGTGAGCATGTAGATCTGCTATTTTCACAATAGAACCATGTTATACCAAATGTAATGTAGCACTGTAATATTGGATCATTCCGTCCTTGGCAATAAGCAATCCTACTGTTTGAATGCTTTACAGACGCACACATGGGAGCAAAAATAATGATAGAAAAAAATACGAAGGATTTTTTCTTTTTCAACTTCGACGTTCGACTTTCTCTGGTGGGAGTCGACTTGTGTAATGAAGTCGACTCAGTCGACTTGTCGACCTTTTCGTTAATGCCCTACAGTACAGTGGTACTGTGGGTTTCTAGGGCCACTACAGTGGTACTGTGGGTTTCTAGGGCCAGTACAGTGGTACTGTGAGTTTCTGTCTCACATATCTTTCCGTTGCCGTCTCCTCTGTCCAGTCCCTGTTGGATGACTACGGCCTGTCGGAGGTCAGCAGTGCAGCGGACGCTGTGAAGAAAGCAGTGGAGCAGGAGCAGTTCCTGAAGGCCACAGAGCTGTGGTCCATGACTGAAACCGTGGTGGAGCAGGTTGGTGCCAGGGCAGTCACCAATAGAGATCTTTAGTATTCGAATTATTCCACCTCAAAGTATTCAAATAGTCGACGGGACTGTCAAATATTAAGTAAGCAAGAGGCGAACATTGTGAAAATAGCCGATCTACATGCTCACAACGCCTCGCGTTGCGAGGCGTTGTGAGCATGTAGATCGGCTATTTTCCCAATGTGTATCTGCGGAACAGAGTCGCATTAAATGTAAAGATCTTCTGGGAACTCAGATTGCATTAAATGTAATACCTACAATTCCAAGTGCTTGTCAGGGTGGGGGGTCCCCAGTTCAAATATGTTTATTTTGGGGGTCACGGCCTAAAAAGGTTTGAGAACCCCTGGTATAGAGCATTAACAAATTCATCCACCAGGGGCATTGACAACTCATTCTTATGACTTCCTATCTAGCCAAGCTTTATAAACTATATCTTTTTTTAAAGAGAAAACAATAATAATAATAAAAAAAGCGAATATTCGATTTCGGTGAACAACGTCGAATAGTGACTTTGATATTCGAATATTCGAATATTTGGTGAATGACCTAGTTGGTACCCAGAAATGCTTTCAGAGGATCCTCATCATTACTACTTCCTGCGTTATCCTGCCTACTTTTAGTGTTTCTTTTTTAGATTTGCAATTAACTTTGAATGAAAATGTTGGTGTTTGTTATCGCTATTAAAGTTTTCCTCTTTCATGTCAGAATACGAATGGCGTCAACTTCTACAACATTCTGACCCAAGACCCCGATGAGGCACTCAGCAGTTCAAAGGGAAGCGACTTCATCTGTAAGACAGAGAACATTGTTTGGTTTCTTCCTTTCTTCCAGAATGTGATCTTCCCTCGGTCAGCATGTCATTACAAAACAATGGCATAATGAATGACAAATTATCGTATGCACATGAGTAGTAGAATTTGAAATGACAAATTTCTTTCCACTTCAGCCCTTAATGAATCCACGGTCGCGTCCTCTGACAGCTCTTCCCTTTTTCTACCTTTGAACATAATGTTTCAATTAGAACATCTACAGTGAAAGGCAAGGGACACACATACAACTACTTGCATTCAGAGATAATTACGCAACCAAATTAAGCAATCTTTATTTATATAGCACATTTAAAACCAACAAGAGTTGACACAAGTGTGTGCCATTTGAAGACGACCAAACAAACCAAAATAATGATCCCCAAAAGCAAGACTAAAGGAAATGAAGTAAGCAAGAGAAACTGCAACGAAGCAAATAGTTCAAAATGCTGTAAGAGGGTATTAAAAGTAAATTCAATTCATTGTGTGAACTAGACCGTTAAAAGGTTATTCAGAGACTGACTATTATTGTACCCAGTGGACACCTCAGGGACGTGTTGAGTGTACAAAGTACACTGTAAAGATTTGACGAGGTAGGTTGTATGCATTTATTGAACACCCAGCTGTCTTACCCTTCTAAAACAGTTGTCATGTCTCTGTAGCCTCTTTTACACGGAGGTTGTGTAATATTGGCCGCGACGAGCTGCCATTAACCCTCTAAGGCCCACGGTTGTAATATTACAACGTTTGTATTTTATCCAAAAAAAGGTTTAAATCATTTTATTTTAGCTCCCCCTACCACCTAAACACCACCATTGGATTCTATTGTTTAGTATTACAATGCCATTGGCCACAATATTTGCATATAAATACCCCCCACAGGGGCTGACATTCACACCCGCCACACCCGCTGAAATTCCAGAGTTTTGACGAACAACATCTCACTTTTTCATGGAAGCTATACCTCAAAAAAACATAAGTAAAATGCCTGTACTATTCTTTTTGGTGATCATTAGAATGTCTAGAACATGTACATATGTTATTATTTTGAAAAATATCCCCCATATGTAAATTAGAGCATGATTTATGATTTTTGATTTATGGCTATAAAATCTTACAAAAACATTTTTTTGAAAAAAACATTACATTTTCCTCTTAATAGGACTCCTACAACACCATCTGATTTTTTTCAATTTTTTATTTCAAGTATTTCTTAATGCGGGCCTTAGAGGGTGGCGTAGCCTCCCTAGACCCAAACAGAGCTGCAGTGCACCCTCCCCTGTGTGTCTCTTCCTGTACAGTGCATGCTGCCGTTGAGGAATCAGAGGCGTGATGCGTTGCACAACAGCATCTCCAAGTTTCAAATCTGTGCGTTCTTTCACAAAGTGAAGTGAAGGACCCCCAAAATGATATTTATTTGGCCACGGACCCCCATTCAACATATCTAGTTCCAGGGACCACCCAGAAGCAGAATTTGAGTCGCAGACGTTCGCTTTGAAAATACATACCGTATTTTCCGGACTATAAGGCGCACTTAAAAGCCTTTAATTTTCTCAAAAAACTACAGTGCGCCTTATAGTCCAGTGCGCCTTATATATGGATCATTCATTGACATTGACATTCCCTTTAGCACAGCTCCATCTGTTGGATGCTACACAATGGTAGCGCTACACAATGGTAGCGTCTATTATGTGCGCCTTATAGTCAGGTGCGCCTTATATATGAAAACAGTTAGAAAATAGACCATTCATTGACAGTGCGCCTTATAGTCCGGTGCGCCTTATAGTCCGGAAAATACTGTATATTCGAAGATTTGCACACATTTTTACGACTTTTTCAAAAATAGCAGATCTACAAGCTCGCAGCGTGGCACTCGGTGCCGCGCTGTGAGCTTGTATATCTGCTATTTTTCACTGGTTAAAGCATTCAATAATTCTAGGCCTCAAAGGACAACTCCGCCCTAAATCACTTCTAGGCTCATTTTCCTACTTATATTGATCCAAAAAGACTGTCCATGGGGTCTATTAGGCAGAAATGCCCTTGTTGTCCAGTTTCCCCTTCAGAATGCAGCGGCTCTCATAGCATAGAGTGGAGCCTATAAGCCTATCGCTTTTACAGTATTTGTTGTGTTCAAAAGTGATTTTTTTTTTCTTCATGAATGTGGTTCTAGTTGTCATTACAAACACATCCATGCCTTGGTTGTCCCACACAAGCCACCGCAATCTCATAAATAATGTTTTGGGGTGATCATTCAGCACAAGTGCCAATCAAAGTGACTGCACTGGCCAATCACAGGGCATCTTTTCCGGGACTTGGCAAAACACATAAAAGCATAACCTCTGTTTAGCAGAGTGTGATGGCTTGTGTGGGACAACGATGACATGGATGTGTTTGTAATGAAACTAGTAACACATTCATGAAAAATAAAAACACTTTTGACCACAACAAATAGTGTAAAAGCGATAGGCTTATAGGCTCCACTCTATGCTATGAGAGCTGCTGGGTTCCGCTGGGGAAACTGGACAACAAGGGCATTTCTGCCTAATAGACCCCACGGACAGTCTTTATGGATCAATATAAGTAGGAAAATGAGCCTAGAAGTGATTTAGGGCGGAGTTGTCCTTTAATGCCCTAACACCAATGCATGTAAAATGGGGAAGTGGGTTTGAACATGAACTGACGTGTGTTGACCGTGTGTAACTCGTCTCTTCTGCTTTCCGTTGTTGTCACGTGCTGGAGCAGCTCTGCTCGTCCGCCGCCACATCCGCCCTCTGCACCGCGAGTCCCTGGCACAGCTGATGAACGGGCCAATCAGGAAGAAGCTGGGCGTCATCCCCCGTAACGTGACCTGGGGAGGTACGAAGCCTTGTCTCTTATCCTGTCTTCTTTCTCTTTTATATGCAGATGGTACAGACAGTACATATAAAGCAGTTTGTATGTGATATCCAGATAGTATACAGTATGAAGCAGTGTGTATCTTATCTAGTTGCAGAAACTGTGTGTGTGTGTGTGTGTGTGTGTGTGTGTGTGTGTGTGTGTGTGTGTGTGTGTGTGTGTGTGTGTGTGTGTGTGTGTGTGTGTGTGTGTGTGTGTGTGTGTGTGTGTGTGTGTGTGTGTGTGTGTGTGTGTGTGTGTGTGTGTGTGTGTGTGTGTGTGTGTGTGTGTGTGTGTGTGTGTGTGTGTGTGTGTGTGTGTGTGTGTGTGTGTGTGTGTGTGTGTGTGTGTTGATGACATACTTTAGAGATAAAGTGTCTGTGGATAAATATTGACCCAATGAAAAGTATTAGCAAGAGCTTGTGATTAAACGACTACATTGGATCCATTTAAAGGTGCAGGTTCTTGACAGTACAGTTCACTGGTACACGGTCAACTAAAAGGATGCACCCAAGAATGGCTTGTGTCAATTGAGATCCTTTTTTTTTTTAACTCATAACATTGAAATACAGACAGAACACAGCAGAAGATATCATCAGAAAAACGGTCGTAAAACACAAAGCATATCCTTACCTCACCCTGACCCTTTGATTGCAAATACCATTTATTGTCATTGTTTTCAATGACCAGTTTAGCAGCCACCTCTAGTGGCCTTTCCAAGTGGGACACAGGTGTCCGCCTGACAGTGACGAAATGCAGATAGTATATGGAGCACTGTGTGTATTATATTATGCAGAAAGTATTCTGAATTTGTGTAATCGTAGAGCAGTTGGTTTCTCAGTTCTTTCTCGGTTTGAAATTCACGCCCGCTCTCATTCGTGTGCACCCATTTTAACTATGTATGCCCCGGGCCCCCCCTGTAAAACACAACACATGCATATCGTTGTTGTCGGGTGGAAACCTTGTATCCAAGTTTCAAATTTGTGCGTTCTTTCGCAAAGCAAAGCCCTGCTTCATCATACAAGGCCGTCGCACAAAAGTAGTGAAAACAGCAGATCTACAAGCACAGTAGATCGGCTGTTTTCACTAGTTTAAATCATTTTTTTAAATGATAAATGCAAAACAATCGGTTTTGGACATACAAGGTTTTCACCCGACAACGACGACATGTAGGCTTGAACCAACCGATAATATCATGGCATTCACCCATCAATCATGTCTTCAACTTGGCATTGTAGTTCTGTTCGTTATAACATGCCCACTTTCCAGCGTTTCAATTAGGGGTGGGCGATATGGAAAAATACAATATCACGATATTTTCCCAAGCTGTATCACGATACACGATTTTATCACGATTCTTTTTCACGTTGGTTTTGATGGTTATTTTTCAAGTTAATTGACAAAAACTAGACCCTCCTTTTGGGAGGTCTAAATTGAACTTTACAAGTAAGTAACTCTGACAGTATACAAATGAAACCAAATGTACCCTTACGGGTCCATTTGGTTTCATTTGTATACTGTCGGAGTTAAGTGGAGACCTTGACATTTTAAAGTTTGAGAACTACTGATTTAGACAAATGCAGGTTTAAATTGAATTCTGCAATGAATCTCTGTATTAACGATTGAACAGGATTTTTTACAAGGCTCCCTCAATTGTATCACGATATATACGATATCTCTGAAAAGGCATATCGTGGAGACATTGTATCGTCTCCACGATAATTATCACCATATCGCCCACCCCTAGTTTCAATTCAGAATGCCTCCCAAACGCCCCTCCATTTCTTGGACATGCATGTGGTCGCTCCGTACTCATGTGTGTAATGTACGGAGGTAGATCAAAGCCAGTGCTATGTCTTCGGTACTGGCGTGTGTTATCGTCTGCCGGTCCTATCCTCAATCGCTGGCACATAAAATAAAAAAAGGGAGGTGGGGGAGATTCCTCCCAATAGGGCCGTCACAATGATTACATGATCGTCTAATCGCAATTATTTTGTCATAATCGTTGTTGAAAAATGTTCATATTCTCAAACCATTTCAAAAATGGTGGAAATGGCCGGTCTACAAACTCACAGCGCGTCGCGTCGTTGTGAGCTTGTAGATCGGCTATTTCCACTATCAATGTTCTTTTTCAAGTATAAAGTTGTCAAATATGTCAGTAATTTCTTTGTACCTTTAGGTTATGTGTCATACCTGCCATGTCCATCTTCAAAGCCCACGAGACAAACAGGAATGTAATTGTCAACGACGGAAACACAATTAAATCTTTAATCGCAATTATTTGAGTGACAATTAATCGTCGTGTAAAATGTCATAATCGTGACAGCCCTACCTCCCACCGTCTGTTTCACACCGAAATGTGTCACAATACGAAAGTTGTATGCTCTGGAAATTCAATTTCCACTGGACTTTAACATTGTCATACCTTGCTTCCTCGTACTTGTACCAATATTGTCATACTAACCCCCCCCCCCCCCCTCCTCTGTGTGTGTGTGTGTGTAGCCCAGGCAGAGGAGGTGTTCAGCAACATGGCCGGAGACTTCATGCGTCCCGTCATAGACATCGTTGATCGTTTGCTGGACGCCGGGGTCAACGTGACCGTCTACAACGGCCAGCTGGATCTCATCGTGGACACCATGGGTATTGCATCTCGCGTTTCTATGTTCAACTAACAACTAAATTGACCCATACAAGTCTGTAACTCTGACAGTGTACAAATGGAACCAAATGAACCCTGACGGGTTCATTTGGTTCCTTGTGTACACTGTCAGAGTTAAGGGGAGACCTTGAAATGTGAAAGTATGAGAAACGCTGTAGTAAGGTGTGCCACGCCAAGGTAGCCAAGCAGTCCATTTGGTCAAAGATGAATCTCCAGCTGTGTTGTTGATTGCAGTCAAACGTGGTTGGCAGTGTTTTATATTGGTGACTGTGCAAATACTTTAGGTAAAGCCTGAACCTGGAGTGTAATCTGTAAACGTTTAATATTCAACAAAGAGTTTGTCCAGAATATAGTTCAACCTTTTGGAGAACAGGAAGCACCTTAAAGGAGTAGTTCACCCCCAACATGACTTTCTTTCTATTGATTACTTATTTTTGGTTGTTTTTATCGCATTCCTAAGCCAAAACTTTGAGGAGACTCTTTGTAGGACCAATGGGCCTCATTCACCAATAAGTTCTTAACTTTCTTCTTAACTTGTTCTTAAATTTCTTCCTAAGTGAATTCCTAAGTGAAGTCCAGTCAAATTCATGAAACGTTCTTAGGAAGGCAAAATTGTTCTTAACTCTGTTCTTATCATGATGAATGCCAATCCTCGTAACTTGAAGGGGTGTGCCAGGTAATCCTAATTATCATAGGTAGACGCCCCACATACTAATTTGCATCCCTATTACCATAGGGAGCCACCCACAAATCCCCATATAAAGCACGACTTCATGACACTCTGCAGTCGCACCTGTGTTTGATTGCTGTACACAGAACTAACAAGAAATCACTCACAGAAATAAAGTTGAGAGAATGAAGGCAAGAATAGCCTAACTAAAGTGTAAAGATGGTGGAACACTAGACTCCAAACATAAAAAAAATAATACTTATGTGGAGGTACTTCTGAAGTGAACAGCTAATTATTTGTATTTAATGAATGAGTGTATTTTATTATTTCACTATAGACATCAATGTAAAATTGCTGAAATTAGAATGTTATCCATATTTCATGTTTGGAAATGGCATTAGTTGTGGATATAAAACATTTTATTACTGAAAGCTGGTAGGTGGGTGTAGAGAGGCTTTTAAGTTAGCAGCTGCTTGCCTGTAATGGGGTGGAAGTAGGGGTGTGGTGGTTGGGATATGGTGCATGGTGCAAGGGGGGCTTTCAGGTAGGAAGGGCGTGTGGCGGCTGTTGAGATATGGGGTGAGGGTGTAAGGAGTTGGGTTATGGGGGGGGGGTGTGTGGGGGGGGGGGGAATTTTCAGACCTGTTGAAAACTAGTCAGTAAACCAGTGGTTCTAAACATTTTCATGTCAAGGACCCCCAAATTAACATGCATTCTGTAGACCACCACCTGAAAATATTTTCTGCCTGGGAAGATTTTTCAAGATTTATCAAAGTGTTTAAAAAATATCCGATCTACAAGCTCAAAATGGTCTGTAATGGTAATGCGTTTGTTTGTGAGCTTGTAGATCAGCTATTTTCAAACAAATTTTAAAACTGGGTTAAAATAGTACAACTCTTCCTTGTTTTACTGTGGACCCCCAGGACCGCTGGGGGTCCCCAAACCACACTTTGAGAACCACTGCTCTAAATATATGATACAAATATTTTGATGATTTAAATCATAATATTATACAACTGTAGAATTGATGAAACTTAAAGAATAAATTATTTTAGCACAGCATGTCACACTTAAGAACTAAAAGGCCACCCTAAGAGTGCTCTACAGTGTGCGTAGATTTTTTCTTAACATAAGAACAAATCACAGCTAAGAAAACAATGGTGAATGCCAAATCTTCTTAAAAAACTTCTTAAAGGGGTCTAAGAACAAATTTCTTCGTAAGAACGTTCGTGATGGGCCTTGTCCATAAGTCATGGCTGCCAGTTCCCACCTGATGTCGTGTGGGAGTTCTGACTGCTCCAGATCGTACTGAATAACTGCTAGCTTGCATAGCGTCTTAAGACTAGGACTCAAGTCTAGGATGTACAGGTCATCGATAAGTGTGTATGTGCCGGGTTCTCCTTTATAATAATATCCTCCAAAGATGAAGACACAACTTCCTACCATGCAACAGCAACCCTCTGTCCTCCAAAATGAGTCATTCACCTTGGGCTTAACTTTCTTCCAGGAGAAGGTCTCTGGACTGAATTTCCACATATCTTTGCAGTTCGAACCACCAAATATGTACAGCTCTCCATTGTAGGCAAAGGCTGAATGATCACAGCGTTCTTCTGCAAGATGCTGTGCAAGAGGCGTGTCCATCCAGCAGTCGGTCTCCGTGTCAAACACTCTGATGTTGTTACAGATGCCTATGTCTTCCCGGTCCTCCCAGCCACACCAGCCACAAGATACAAACATCTTTGTCCCGAAGATGGTGGCAGAGTGACCTGCTGAAGCAGGAGGTGGAGTGCCTCTGGTGTTAATGAAGGACCAGACCATCGTGGTGGTGTCCAGCTTGTAGATGTCATTAGTGTCATGGTCATGGCGGGTCGTACCTCCATGAATGTACATGACTTTCCCCAAGACACAAGCAGAGTGGTGTTTTCTCCCCTCTGGAACGGTCCCAGAAACCCTAGTCATGATCCATCTGAGGGCATCGACATCAAATGCATAAAGAATGTTGTTGCAATAGTCATACATACCATTCCTTCCATCAATAGCTCCTCCCCAGATGTAGGCGACATCTTCAATGAGCACAGCTGTGTGAAAAAGGCGACTACAGGGAACCTCAGGGGGTCGTTCTCCTGTTGTAGTCGTCACTGAGGGCAACGTCCTCCATCTCAGAGACACTGTGTTGAAGATGTACACTTTGATCTGATCTTCTCTTCTTGGTCTGCTAGGCTTAAATTCGTAACCTCCAAATGCGTACACTTTGTGTCCCACCGATACAGCAACATCATAGGCGATATTTGGGGACGCTCGCAGCTTCACTGTACAGTGCAACATTTGACATCAGCAACAAAACTGGTTTAAATTATACTTCCACCACCTTGCTCTGTAAGACAGACTTATTAAATCTTATCTATGATGTCAGTAATATGATGTCATTTAGTGTGCTGTCATAGAATATCCATATTTGGTCACAGTTGGAGCCCACTTATAACGCCTCCCAGTGTGAAATGTATGCTTCAAAAAGCAATGGAGTTCATGAGTATGTTCACAACACACCCAAAGTGTGTTTGAAGACAACAAAACATTTCCATAGGTCTACCTATAACAAGGTGAGAACACAGCAGCAACATGTGTGAATTGTTGCGACACAAGAAGGCTAGCAAATGGAATGATGGAAATGTGATTAATTCCCATATTTGTAATTCCTTTAGAATTGTTGTCCTTTCACAAGAAGACTCAGCTTCTACCCACAGAATAAAATCACAGTTAGTCTCACACAATAAAAGGAGTCCACACCAGTGCAAGTGGGTTTTCTGTTAGTTGTATTGAAAATATAGTCAGAGTTTAAATTGTACTGTACAAGTACAGTATAGAGCATTTTCACCCATAGTATCTCTCAGTACAAAGCATAATAATTTCACATATATAGTTGAGTGTACACAGCATAGAAGACTTTCATTGGCCAATAGAAAATAACAATATAGAACATAACAATAGATATCAGATGTTTTCATGTTGTTGGCCCCAGTCGTAAGGCCAGATAGTATGTTTGGCAATATCATTTTGTTATCCTGTGTCCTGGGCAGTCTGACATTTATTGAGATATCATTTCCCTGGTCAACATCTTTGTACAGACCTGGAGTGGAGACATCTCGTCACAATGGATTAGTTATCAGATCAAAACAAAATAACCTTGACACTTTTAAAACTGAAAGTGTTGTCTAACACTAAAATGTAATTTTATATTGATATCAATCAATCCTTATCCATCAAATCCCCCCCTAGACAAGACTTGAAGGAGTTAAAGTGTCAAAGGAATGCTGTGAAAAGGGGCAGACTTTTTAAAAGTATTTGAAACAGAACATAATAATTGAACAATTTAAGTCAAAAACATTTCGATAGTTTTTAAAGAGGAGAGTCAAAAGAACTGTATATTTCCAAAGGTATTTAAATCAGAATATCATAATTACAGGACTGTATAATTTGGAATCAGTATTCCTAAAACAAATAATTAACAAAATGTTTCATTAGGGGGGAGCCAAGGATATTTTCTCAAATAGGCCTGTTTAATTTGGGGCCTGTTTAAGTTTAGTTAACATGAGTTAGAATATTTTTATGAGAGTGAGGAGAAAATCACACGTTCCTTAAAATATATTGATAGGAAAAGGAAATCTTTTATCCATCAATAACAAATACATTGTCCTGTCGCACCATGACAAACTTTATCACTAAATTTAGAATCTTTCCAAAGTTTCTTCACAGCCTCACCTGGGTTTGGTGGGGTGCACTACAAAGAGTGCATTTAATGAAAGAGAAGGATATATATTTTTTTTTCTTTAGAAGTTTTGATTTATTTGGTGAAGTCATCACCTGAGATTGACGAATGTAGAATTTTTTGAAATTTTGATTAGTGTGGTGGAGCAGTCATGGTCCATTCCCTTGCTTGACCTATGACCTTCGCGATATGTCCCAGCCAGGGTGGACTTTTTTTTTTACTCCACAACAGTAAGGTAGGACCTCTGTCCTCATCATTTCAGTAAGGTTTTATAACCAATATGACATTTCCGTATTTAACATTTCCAGGACGAGGCTATGAGATCTTATCAAAATAAGAGAGTTGTATGTTGTGACAAGACAGCTGTAAATATTAACAAAAATGATATAGGAACTCATGTGACTTGAATCCTCGTACTCACGAAAAATGATCCTTCTTCACAGATCATGGGAAGAGATATGGACCGTCTGTCATAGATAAGTCAATTAATCTGAAAAATAAAATAAACATCAGAATTACTTGGAAGTTAAGACCATTGATTCTGGATGGAGACCCACGCATGCATTTGTGTCTCCATCCGGAATCAATGGGGAAACATTTATTATAATCAAATTATCAGCGTAGGAATGCGACAAAAACTAAAAGAATATTATTGAACTCAAGTCTCCATGGGGTGAGTAATCGATAGAAAGTCATTTTGGGGCTGAACTACTCAATTCAGCACTCTTACTGACTATTTAAGAGAAGTGCCTGAAATGCCTGAAATGTTTCTGCATGTGGGAAAACCTCAGCGTTACAGAATTGGGATTAGTAACGATGTACATAATCATCCACATTAAAACAAACGTCGCAGACTTAACATATTGAACTGCCCCTGTCTTACCAAGTAGGGATGGGACGATATGAAAATGTCATATCACGATTATTGTGACAAAAGAAATCACGGTTTATGATATTATCGCGATAATCAAAATCCATTATCTTCGGGCGGAACATTTGCCAAAAAATAGCAGATCTACAAGCTCACAACGTGTCGCGACGCGATGTAAATCGGCTATTTTTTGGCAAAGACATTTGATAGAGTGAAAAAAAGATGTATCAAGTACATATATTATAAGTACCTTTTACCAATTATAGAGGGTTCAAGTGGTACCGGATATACAGCTCGGCTAATAAAAGGTGAATTGATCCCAGTGCATGACGGAGGAAGATAAATGTAATCGCCACGATACGATTATCGTGAGTGTTTTTGATCACGATAAACGGTGATATCGCGTAACGTACCATCCCTATTACCAAGTATGCTTCTGTGTACTTAAAAGTACTTCAAACTTATGCCACATCCCACTTATGACATTATATAATTGGACCAAAGGCATTGACATGACCATGACTATCACTCTTAATCCAGGGATGCCACAGTCCAAGGGTGCCTCAGAATAATCTGATAACATTTGGAATTCATCAGTATCACTTCACTATGCTTAGTAAAACAGACCTGATTTGCACTGTACTTGATGAGTTATTTTTCCATCTGCGGTCAACACTCTTCATCAAAAATGGCAGATCTACAAGCTCACGATGCCTTGTGAGCTTGTAGACCTACTATTCTTTGGTGAACCTTCCCACCCAGAATAGTGATGCTGGGGTTCAAGTGGTTAAACGTCAAGTCTAAAGTTATTTTCAGTCAGTTTTGAATGGAAACGGATATTTCTCCAATTAAGATTCTAAAAAAAGGGGTTGCCCCGAGTCAAAAAAAAAAGTTTGAAAACCCCTGTTTTAATCAGGATGCAATAGAGTAGAACAGTGGTTCTCAAAATGGATTCCAGGGACTCTGTGGGTTCCTTTTTAAGGGGGGTCTAAATTGACCCATGCAAGTCTTTAACTCTGACGGTGTACAAATGGAACCAAATGAACCCATTAGGGTTCATAACGGGTTCATTTGGTTCCATTTGTACACTGTCAGAGTTAAAGGGGAGACCTTGAAATGTGAATGTTTGAGAAACACCAGAGTATGCGTTGAATGCACTGTGACGCTCCCTCTATCCTCTCAGGTCAGGAGCTGTGGGTCAAGCGGCTGAAGTGGGCGGGGCTACCAGCCTTTAGCAAGCTGAGATGGACGGCCCTGGATGACCCCGCCTCCCCGGGCCTGACCGGAGCCTTCTGCAAGACCTACCACAACTTCTCCTTCTACTGGATCCTCAAAGCAGGACACATGGTAAACCATAGATTCTGTACTAGCCCATTTAGGCCCTGAACACATTATGACGCAATATTTTATGCTTTAAATATAAACAAATAGCAGATTTTTTTTTTTTTTTTGGCTTTTTTATGCCTTTATTGATAGGACAGTAGACTGACAGGAAATGGGGAGAGAGATGGGGAATGACATGTGGCAAAGGTCGTCCGGATCGGGAATCGAACCGGCGACGCCAGCAGGCATCATAGCCTAGTATGTGGTATGCGCCTTGACCAACAGGCCAGCGGGCGCCCGACAAATAGCAGATCTACAAGCTCACAGCGCGCTGCGAGCTTGTAGATCTGCTATTTTTGAAAAATCGTGAAAATTAGAATTTTGACCCGATTCTATAAGTGTCTTTTGAAAAAGATTTTTGAAAAAAACCTATGTTTCTATGTCAGCAATCTGGCCAGCCATCGTCAAAGAAAAGGTCCTTTTCACTTAACTGGAGCTCAGTCAGTCTGTTCTTGAGAGACTACTATGTCAGTGGTGCTCAAACCTTTTCACGTGAAGGACCCCCAAAAAGATATTTATTTGGCCACGGACTCCCATTTCAAAATATCTAGTTCCAGGGACCACCCAGAAGCAAAATTTGAGTTGCAAACGTTCGCTTTGAAAATACATTATATTCAAAGATTTGCACACATTTTCACGACTTTTTTCAAAAATAGCAGATCTACAAGCTCGCAGCGCGGCACTCGGTGCCGCGCTGTGAGCTTGTATATCTGCTATTTTTCACTGGTTAAAGCATTCAATAATTCTAGGCCTAAATGGGCTAGTAAGACTCCTCAGGGCAACATGCCAACAAGCCAAGAATTGGCACAACCTCCTATTACCCCTGTACTTCCCCTAACAGATTAACTTGAACATCATTTTTCAAAGGGCCCTGTGTGCCATTTAGATCAAAAAGATTTTGAAAAGATGTCAAAATGACCTGAGATCAGAGAGATGCTTTTCTCTGTGTGTTGGCTCCCTCGTGTGGCTGCTTGAGAAAATGCTCATTCTAGCTGGTGGACACTTTTTTTTTGTATTCATTCAGCTCTAGCTCTGGAACCATTTTGTCCGATTGACAAAATTATTTTTGAATGAGGGGGGCCTCATTCAACAGTAAAGAAAAACATACAAAATCTTGGCGCATGGACCTTGGAGCCATTTTTGCCTCTGGCACGGATAGAGTTAATATAGAAAAAAAGAAACCTTCACATTTTGTTCATGTTGAAAAAATGGCACATTAGATGTGTTTACTGCACCACTCATCCAGATTTGGTTAATGTTTTTTGCTGATTTGCTTTTGACAGATACCGTCAGACCAGGGACCCATGGCTTTACAGATGCTGAGGATGGTGACCCAGCGGGCCTGATCTCTCACGTCCCCCGGATGGCAGCTGGAATGCCTTGACAATCACAAATGGACACGTTATCAGCACTCCGATCAACCAAATTGTCACGTTTAATCGCATCTTTTTAAATCGTTGCTGTTTGAACAATAAAGTAATTTCTTTTTTGTAAATGCTGCTGGCCTTTTTTGTTTGAGATAAAATGCATATTCGTGCTCATTGTAAAAGAAGTTGACAGGGAATTTTGTCAGGAAATGATGACTGTTTTAATTAAATTAAGTCAATATGGAGCAATATAGTAAGCCTTCATCAATGTCTTCTTTATGGCAGGGGTCCCCCGATGATTAGCTTAATGTGCAATATTGTTTTCTCACTCGACGGTAAACAAACATACAGTATAGGTGTATACTATACAGGGTATCTGCACATTTCTAAAGATCCAATTTGATTTGACTTTTTAATGCCAAATTATCAAATATGTAAATATTAGGCAAATATTGTGAAAATACAAGCTCACAAAGCCTGAGCTTATTTGCCTGTTTTCACTATATCAGTGGAACAAAGTCTGGGGTTCTTCCCAGTTCAAATATGATTCCATTATGGAACCTCACATTCTGTTCTGGTTACAAGTTGTACTGTACAAGTCTGGCTGTTGGTTGTGAGCAGTCTTTCAGTCCATTGTTGTAACATGTGAGCAACAGAGAACACTGCAGGACTTTAAAGCCATGCTATGTGGTGCCATTGAACAGCCAGAGTCTGCAGACTGGGCTTCTTTTCTTTCTCTCTGAGACAACTCATACAGCGCTTCCTCAGGCTGGTACAAACCCTGATTCCGTTGGTAAGATTGCAACACTCTTCTAGAAAGGGAGGAAGGTGTCCTTCAACTGAATGGCTCCCTGTCGGGCCCAGGCCCACATGGATGGATTATAGACCAGGCTAAAGAGGCCCTTCACCCTTCATCTCCTGGCAGAGATAACAGTTTGATTGGTGGGGACCCCGTACCCTGACACTTACATTTTGTGAAACATGGTTCACAACGCCATGCTCACAACGCCTCGCAACGCTATTTTCACAATTTCTGCCCTCTATGCACTTACATTTTATGTTGGTTTGTTTACTGTTGAGTGAGAAAACAATGTTGCACATTAAGTTAATCATCTGGGGACCCCCCAAAATAATTTCATGTACAGTAAGCGGTGACCACATAAACTGGTTGAACCAACAGGGGCCCCCAAATAGCACCTTTTTTAAATGATTACAAAGTTATGTAAAATGGGATACTAATTAAGAATATTCATAGGTTGCATTTGTAGTCCTACAGCGGCCGTGTTGAGGACCAACACAAGTGTGCTGATTGGTGTAGATTAGAACATTAACCAATCAGACAACTGAAACACCTGTGCTGGTCCTCAACATGGACTGCGTAGGACTCCAAATGCAACCCATGAATACAGAGAACCTCAAATACAAATACACCGGAAAATATGAATACATATTGCATAGTGAATCAGAAACACATTATTGTTAATGTATTTCTGTCTCATGAAGATTTTCCCCAAGCAGACAAACTGAGACCCGAGTCCCTCATGACGACGTCTCCACCCTCTGCTCCTGGGTGTAGCTGAGGCTGCGTCTGCCCCAGTGGCTCTCTGGGACCAGGAAGCCCTCCCGCGTCACCGGCTCCACCAGCAGCTCCACCAGGCCCGGGGGCTCGGCCAGCGGCAGCTCCGTCACCCGGAACAGGGTGGAGTAGGAGCGGCCCACCAGCTCGGGCCGCCCCGGGGGCACCCGGGGGTCCGGCCCCCGCAGGCGTCGCCAGTACACCCTGAAGTGACGCGCCAGCCGCGCCGGGTAGCTCCAGCGCAGCGTGGCGTTGAGGACCAGGCTGCTGGCGTCGCTGCTGCTGCCGACGCTCCGCAGCCACACCACGTCGTAGATGCACACGCCCTGGACCGACTGGAGGGGAGCCGACAGGCTGGCCTCGTCCAGGACCTGACGGGGAGGGCAAAGAGACAGTAGATCAAAGCCCTGAATAGGGAATGAAGGAGGTTTATGTGTTAAATGTTATTAAATTACAGTAAAATAACTACAAATGCAACATTTAACATGGTCACTTTAACAAGGTATTATATTATATTCTCCACACTTGTATTCTCCCCAGCTTGACAAAATGGTATATTACCAGGTTCCGCAGGTCAGCTGCACAGGTGCAATGCATTATTGTTAATTGTGGCACGTTTACTAACATGCTAAGTTTAGCTGCACTTGAAAAACCATTCCAGCCCAAGAAACCATAGAAACCTGTGTAAAAAACTGACAAAAGTCTTCGTCTTTTTTTTTTTTCAGACATCTGCGAGGCGTTGTGAGCATGTAGATCTGCTATTTTCACAATATAACCGTGTTATCCAAAATGTAATGCCTATTTTCCATGAGGACTCCCATCTTTGCCATACCCTAGCTTTTGCTGAACTGACGCCACTGCAGTTTCCTGCACCCTTCCAGCATGTGCTACAGTAAATGGTAAATGGTGCATTTATATTGCGCCTTTATCCAAGGCGCTTTACGTAGATTGTGCATTGCATTCACCCATTCACACACCGATGGCAGGGGAAACCTAGCCTAGCTGAGCTAGACATCCCAGCCATGTTAAAACAAGGAGGGGATAGATACTGCAGTTAGTTAGCTAGATGCATTAGTATCTAGGCTGGCCCCAGGCTAGGGGAAACCATGCAAGGCACCAACCTGCTCACCGGGAGCAACTACGGGTTCAAAGTCTTGCTCAAGGACTCTTCGACACTTAACTCTGGGGGAGCCCGGGATCGAACTGGGAACCCTTCAGGAACCCCCCGTGTTCTAATGACGGGTTCTCTACCCCTGAGTAGTTTAATTGACTACATACAAATGGCCCATCCATTGTCACACTGTATTTCAAGACAAAGGTCGGGGAATGTATATCACCTGCCCCCCATATGCATATTGGTATTCAGGTGGAAAGTGCAGTCGTCCTGCATAGAGAATCATCCTCTGTGAACCACCATAATGTATAATACATAACCTGTACATATACAGTATAAACTGTCTTTCCTGGTATTATTAGCTGTGTATATTCTATAAATGGGACTGATCGCTACTGGGAGGTGAGTTGGGACTTGATCGCCCTGGCTGGGTCACCTGAGTGAGGGGTATGTTGTTCTATATTAAATACCAAATTACTTGTGAAAAGGTATTAAACATTGTTTTCAATAGACAAAGTAATTGCATAGCAAACAATACAACAGAGGATAATAGGCTACATTTAATTTTCAGTTGATCCAAAAGAAAAACCTTGTCAACCATGATATGGACAATTCTGTTATTTGTGTCATGTCGATGAGGTTCAGTAACTTGTTGCCCTAAGCAACTGGGAATTGATCATTTGCCCTTAGTGTGGGGATTTAAGGGGAGCAAATGCAAATTTCGTGCAAATTTGTCTTAAAGTGCAACACATTTTGCACAGATGTAGCCTAGGGCTTGCTCTAATGATTTAGCTAGGGCGCCCGAGCCGACGACCTTCGGGGCCGCCACAGCGGCCAAATCAAGTTGGCCTCCCATTGACTTTCTATACAGGAGGAAAATACCCAGAAAAAAAACTTTTTTCTGGGTATTTAAGTAGGATGTGAGGGGTCTAACTAGTGGTCTGTCATCATGTTGAATCCATTGCAAGCATTTGTTTTGCACAAAAAACATTCCTTGGGCTACAAATGGCCCCAGAGAACGATGGTTTAGTGATGAAAAGCGATGAGTCATCACTTTTCAGAGTTTTGTGGGTGTTTTCTGGAGCTGTGGTGCCCCCGAAGGTCGCCGACTCGGGCGCCCTACCTAAATCATTAGAGCATGCCCTGAGCTATCTGTGCAAAATTTTGCACTTTTAGACTGATTAGCACGAGAGAAAAAAAACCCTAAGGCCTCCGACTAACATGAATGCTCACCCATACATGCATCGTTTTCTGAGGCCATTTCTAGCCCAAGGAATGTTTTTTGTGCAAAACAAATGCCTGCAATGGATTCAGCATCATGACAAACCCCAAGTTATACCCCTCAGATCCTACTTAAATACCCAGAAAAAAAAAGGTTTTCTGGGTATTTTCCTCCTGTATAGAAAGTCAATGGGAGGCCAACTTGATTTGGCCGCTGTGGCGGCCCCGAAGGTCGTTGGCTCGGGCACCCTAGCTAAATCATTAGAGCAAGCTCTGGGCTACATCTGTGCAATTCTTTGCACTTTAAGACAAATTTGCACGAAATTAGCATTTGCTCCCCTTAAATCCCCACACTACCTTGGCTGTTGAGCTCCCTGTGGAAAACTGATAAACAGTGCCATCTTGTGGATAGAATTGAGAACGCATTACAATCACACTACTGGTTCAAATAATAGTGTGGACTGGACTGTGGATGATTAGATCCTCTGCTGTGCATAACAGGAAATTGAATATGTTTTAATTTTTAACATGCATCTTGTGTTCTTTATATTGTCTTTATAACCTGAAGTTTATTCAAAGCCGCAGTATGTGTTTGTTTTTTCAGACGGCTGAACATAAAGTCCTGTAAAATTGCATATAGTTTCGAAGAGGCTGAAATTGAATTGGTACCACATAGTTGGAATGACCCAAATGCATAGTTCTATGCCACCTGAATGGCAGGGATGAGCCATCGGAGTGATTAGCCTCCATCCATTCGTATGGATCTCCTCTTTACATTATTCTAGCATTCATAAATGCTATTCACTTAGCATGGACACAGAAGTTGTCTAGACCAGGGACGTGCTGGCCATTGGGAAAAGCGGGACAACTCCCGAATGGCCGGTTCATTCCCGGCCAGTCCAGGCCGGCCATTAGGAAAAAAATAAAATGTCGGCCTTCGTTCCATTTTGGGGGCTGGGCGGCCAACAAAGTAAATCGTCTCTGTCGGGCAGAAACCTTGTATCTCCAAGTTTCACATTTTTTCGCAAAGCAAAGCCCTGCTTCATCATACAAGGCTGTCGCACAAAAGTAGTGAAAACAGCAGATCTACAAGCACACAACGCCTCGCACTGCTGTTTTCGCTAGTTTAAATCATTTTTAAAATGGTTTTGGACATACAAGGTTTCCACCCGACGAAATATAACTCATGTAATTGGCCCACTGGCTTGTCACTTCTGAATGGCAAATCTTTGAGTAGCAGCAGCAGCGCTATAGAGAGAGATCTCTCTCTATAGCGCACAATGAGGGCCTCTACAACTCATTTTCCCGGGCTGAATCAGGGGCCCAGCATGTCCCTGGTCTAGACTAAACTCAAACATCATATAGCATCAAAACAACCTTTTGATATTTTTCAATAAGCTTCTGAAGACAAAAACCTTTATCAAAAGCACATTTTGTATATAAAACAAATTGTGACTGTGACTGTATATCCCTTGGGCACATTGGTTCCTGTGTGTTGTTTTGTTACAGTTATTTATAGTGGGAGATTAATGTGTTATGCCATACAATGTTATTGTTATATAATTCATTGTATGTGTTCAATACACCAACACAGAGCTTTGTCATCAGCGCGTCATAGCTGGGGGCGGAGTCAAGCGTGGGGGAAATATTTAACAACCCCCATTAGTAGAATGGGGTTTTCCGTGTTTTCAAATCCGATTTTTTAATAGTATAGCGATGTTTTAATTAATTGCAATGTCTTACATTGATTCCTTGGTTGCCAATGGACAAAAAATGATGCATTTAAAATTAAACAGCTTTGGGATTAAATATTGTCTGATATTATTAAGGACAGGTCGCATCATCAAAGACCATGGGTTATCTAGACTATCCGTCTGGTATTAGACACTGTTACATTTTTTTTATGATAAATTAAACTTATCGTATCAAAAAACGAAAAGCATTAATTAATCAATGATGGGTATAGAGCACATTAAATGAATTCCAGTTGTCTACAGCCATTAACAGCTTGTTATCATGCAAGGATTACACACTGACACAACGCAACACAACACAATCCTATCCTAAATAGTTTCAAACCTGCAGAAAATACTTTTAAACTGGCGTCGATCCTGACATATATTCAAAGATCAGGTCTCTATCCTACTTGAACTCACTACGATGTGTTCTATAAACAACATTGACGACTTAACGACTGTTGTTTTTTGATATTAGAGTAAGTTTAATTGATCATATATTGTAAGGGTGTCTCTACTAGGTGATTAAAGACATAATGTAAACAGGTTTTGTAGCATAGAGGGAAGAGGGGGATCACGGGTGCGGTGCTTATATTGTGCAACTCTGACACATGCACGGGGGATAATCTGAGTCTGATTATAAACCACTTAATTACATTGATTCCTTACTGCAAATGGACAAAAAACTATCTGCAGTAGCATCGGGATTAATTGTTGTCCTTATAGGACTGGTCGGATCAATGCCATGGTTATCTGACTGATTTAATCACCTGGTAAGAGACACACTTTCACATTTTCATGAACATGATCAATTACACTAATCACAATATCAAAAAACAAAGGCCATTAATTCAGCAATGATGTTCATGGAACACGTACGGGAAGGACACAGGAGGAGGATGCCATTGTAAGTGTATTAGGCAATGGGAATGGGTTTAGACCATATTCACGTTTCAAATCTATTGACGACTAATGGGCCTGGCTGTTGGATTTATATTGTGGCACGTTTAATTGATCATATCTCATATTAATATTAGTGTCTCTACCAGGATTGAAATGAACACTGCATGTGCAAACATGTTTTTTTGTAACACAGGGAGTAGAGTAGATGGAGAGAAAAACAGATCTCCGATCTCAACTCATGCTTGTGTAACTTGGATAGCCTACAGAAACGACAGATCTCCATCTCAGTCAGTGCTTGTGTAATTTGCGGGGAATATATTAATCTGACTCTGATTACAAACCACTTGAACTCCGACTTCTATATCCTATATGCCAGGGAGAACATAACCGGGGTCCAACCTAGCTTGTTGATTTTTGGCACGGCATAGATTGGCAAAAATAGATTTGGTGTAGTAGACTGAATATCTGGTCAATTAACGTATAAAGAGTACAATTTGGGTCCCGTTTTATTCCAGAGGTTTTGATGAGGCAGGAGTAGTAGTTTAGACGAGGTGGCGAGGTACAGTAGCTCCGTGCTGCACAGCGGTGCGTTCAATCAATCAATCAGTCATCCATAATAGGCTTGTTATCTTAATAATAAGTGAACTTTCCGACGGCAAGTGAGCGATTGCGTTCCAGAAGTCCTTCTGATAGATTTTTCTTGGCTGTCGAGTGTTTTATCGTCCAAAAAAATCGCTCTGAACGTGATTAAAACGATAGTGTACTGTTTACGCTGTATTAACTCAATGGGGAAAGGCGGTTTGTTTTCCCCCACGCTCAAGGCGGATGTGACGTTTATGGGCGTTCCTTTCTAGCTCCGTGTTGGTGTATGCCCTGAGGCAAAGGAATATCAATGTGGTGAAAGAAATGCAAAATGCCCCCCTTTCCATGCCATACCTGAAGGCAGCATTCAAGAGAATCGTCTTGTCCAAACTCTCCTGAACTTCAATGCACCATCTTATGTTGAAAGAATTTCCCTCCCTGTGTGGAAATACATGCTGTGTGCCACATCTACAGTATTCACTTGATTATGCTTAGTTTAGTGTGTTATCGAACACAGAAAATAGCCGACCTCCAAGCTCACAACGCGTCGCCCTGTGACGCGCTGTGAGCTTGGAGGTCTGCTATTTTCAATATTTTCACCATAAGGCCCTTTTAGAAATGTCAGCCCCTGCCTCTCTAACATTCTCTGCACGCCCCTGCCTGAAGGGAACAGTCAAAAGGAAAAGAAGAAGAATATTGTCACGTGACCTCACCATGAACTCTCCCACTCGGCAGCTGAAGGGCGTGTCATGAGGCTCGCCCTCCCGCTCTATGATCACACACACCTCCCTCAGTGCACAGCCGAGCAGCTCCAACTGGGAACACCTGCCCACAGCGCCACCCACAGGAGACACACAGATTAGCTTTCTCAGTATCCTCCACTGATTTCAGTCATTGAATTGGATTCCATATAGAGATGTTGCTCTCGGAAAGGTGGCAAAGGTTACGTAGCATTTTTGAGAAGCTCCATATCTGTAGATTATATTTTGGTGTGATAACCCTTCCAGAGACACAGATAAATTGGTGTTATCAGCTGCTAAAGTTGTTGTCCCGTTAACTTTACAATACAGGAAAAACAAAAATGCAATAAAGTAATCTTCTTTAAAGGGATACTTTCACCTAAAGGGGTTGAGGGGCAGATTACACAGTGACATGAGCTTCTCTGAAAACGGTCTGAAACAGTCTGAAGCTCATGTCACAGTGTAATATGCCCCTCGCCCCCCAACAACAGCTGACCAGTACAGTAAGTAGTCATACAGTCAGGCTATACAGACAATTAATTTGATTGGCTTATAATTGCGCATCCCCACAATGACATCATAAAAATATTAACTTGTTTTTTAAGATGATTCTTAAAGTGACAGTAACCCTTTAGGTGAGTAGCATATGAGGGGTCAAACTAGGGGTTTTTCATGATTCTGAATCCATTGCAAGTATGTGTTTTGCACGAAAAACATTCCTTGGACTAAAATGGCCCCCACTAAACAGTGAAAAGTGATGACTCATCACTACTTTTCATCACTAAACCATTGTATTTATGTGTGGTTCCATTGTTGACAGGGTTCAAGGTTCAAGGTGGACTTTAATGTTACATGTTGCGTACAGGTACATAAGAGTCAAACTTAATTAGTTTGGCTTCCTTCAGACAATGCAGCAGTATGTATAATAACAATAAGAATGACAAAGAAAGATTTAAGCAAAAGAAAGTGTGCAAAAAACAAGAGCATCATCAAATATACATGTGCATAAAGGTTTGGTATTTTATACACACCAACAGCATTTTGTCTTTAACCTAACTGTGTGTAAACAACTTCACAGTGTATTCTATGAGCAACAGGTTAGTATATTCAACTTCACGTTATAGAGCAACAGGTTAGTATATTCAACTTCACGTTATATTCTATGTACAGAAGGTGCAGTTCAAGCATAATGGTGTAAGAAAGGGATGGAGGGGGGGACAGAGGGGGGCCTCACCTGACAGTCCAGCTGTCTGGATTCCACTGACCACACCTTTCAGAGAGCTGTTTAACCAAGTGGTGGCTGCTATCCAGAACTCTGGGAGACCTACTGGTGGCTGCACGCACGCACGCACGCACGCACGCACGCACGCACGCAGGCACGCACGCACGCACGCACGCACGCACGCACGCACGCACGCACACACACACACACACACACACACACACACACACACACACACACACACACACACACACACACACACAGCTATTAGTAAAGTGTACGTGTGATTTGCACAGCAACACAAACTGGATTCCAGCACATATGCATTCGGTGCTCGACGCATAAAGACCGAACAGTGGAGAGTTTCACCTCCATGCTAAAGGCCCTTTCCCACTGGGCGCGATAAAGACAATGATAAAAAAATATATTGTTTTCCATTGAAGTGGATGGCAGTGTCCACACCACAATGATAAAGCAGTCATAATTGATGTGAACGCCGACATATCGTTATTGTTATCGTTATCTTTATCGTGTCCGGTGGGAATGAAGGTTAAATCTGTATTAAGCCTGCCGTCCCTATGTTGGCCATGTCAATATATGACTCAGGTGCTACTGTTCTAATTCAAATGCACCCCCATTCGAATTATATCAACATACTGAATGATACTTTGTCACGTCAGTAGCGGAGATACTGAGCTACCGGACGGGTTAATCACACCATTGATTGGGAGATAAATGACCTACCAACAGGGCTTAGTAGCTCCGCCATATCTATACTATAATTTTGCGAATGTCTGTCTGTCTGAGTGAGTGTCTGTCTCTCTGTCGGTCTGTCTGTCTGAGTGTCTGTCACAGCGTTTCTCCTCAGTGGCTGGAGCAATTGATCTGAAATCGCATCACCATTAGCATATGAACACACCTGACATAACTGTGAAGCCCGTTTGTCACTTTCACAAATCATATGCTGTATATTAGCATTTTTATGGTGTAACTACTATCTATTCTGCATCTAGCATGAGGCATATCTATTCTGCATCTAGCATGGGGCAACATGTTTAACCAGCTCTGTGTGTGTGTGTGTGCGTGCGTGTGCGTGTGGGGGGGGGGGGGGGGGGGTGTTGGCTGGCCCTCTTTCAGATGTTGTCATGTAGATCGGTACACAGTATCTCTGTAGCCATTAAACGAAACGGGTATTTCTTACATTGATGCTCCTACATATTATCATGCAAGCACCAGAAAGTTACTTTCCATCCCTCATAAACTGTGTGCACAGTGCACATCCCATAACCCACACACTGCACATCATTTCGGAGCTCATATCTTTGAACGGGTAAGGACTAGTAAACTATAGTTACTGACCATGACAGAGGCGCGCCGTCTCAGGCGACCTTGAGTCGCATAAGCCGACTCAAGTTGTAAACCAGGGGGCAGAATAGTAAATCTTCATTTCCCCGACTTTTGTAAACCCACTGAATGATGACAAAAACGATACAGCGAGTTACAGCTAAACGTAGACAAACTGTTTCAGGTACATTCTGTTCTGATATTATGGACAAAACGTAAAGACATTTTGGGGGAAATGGTCAAGGTTTATGTTGGCCACTTGTCTTGACCCTCTACACTTGACCAGAGTTGGCTCAGTACTTCTTGGACTGCTTTTTTCCTTCTACACTGAATCTCTTAGCCAAAATTTGCAGATCTACAAGCTCACAATGGGTCACCTTGGCACATGTTGGCTTGTATATCTGCTATTTTGGGACCCTCAAATAATATGGATGCTGGGGTAAGTGCTTAAATGCAGTGACTCTAATGCATTTACAGTATATCTCGTCCCTGACAGCTTGCAATGGTATTTAATATCAGGCTTTGTAAACCGTATACGTGAACTGGGTCATTAATCCTCCAGGACAGGTGCCTTCAATGTTTTAAGGCCATGGACCCCTTAGTTGAGAGCGAGAGACGAAGCAGGGACCCCCACAACCTTTTCATAGATTCCATATGGTTTCATTGTTTGAATATTTTGGATTCATGTAAATTCGTGCTTTCAGATACGTATTTAACCACTTGAACCGTCAATACATAACTTGACATTTCACTCTGTATTTAGTCTGCTCTTTTCCCCCTCTACACCAAACATCTGACATCTGACAACAGCGCGAGGCGTTGTGAGCTTGTAGATCTGCTATTTTTGGCTAAAGTTCTCCGAATATGGACACTTTGGTTCAAGTGGTTAATATAAAAAAATCACACCCGTGTGAACTGAGCGGTGGTCGTGGAGGCTGCGCAACAGCAAAACAAATATATATATATTGTGTGTGTGTGTGTGTGTGTGTGTGTGTGTGTGTGTGTGTGTGTGTGTGTGTGTGTGGGTGTCTGGCCTGGCCTGAACAACAGCGCCCCTCCCTTAACATGTGTGGTCACAAAAGGTACTGTAGGCTACATACAGACACGCATACAGACAGACAGACCCACACACACGGCCACGTATAGGAGCGTTTTGACCACCGCTCAAAAAGGAGAAAAGAAGTTTCTATATCACATAAAGATTTGGAGGACCCCTCCTGTAGTAACCCTGAGGACCCCCTATAGGGGTCCCGGACCCCCTGTTGTGTAAACGTACTGGAGACGTCCTGCACTGCCTTGTGCGTGCAGAGGCTGGCGTCTGTGGTCTTCAGCTCCAGAGACACCGTGATGCCTGGGGACAGCTTGTAGATGAGAGACACCATGGAGCTGGAAGCCAGCGGCACGTTCAGAGAGAACAGCCTGAGACGGAAACAGAGAGAGGGAGAGAGATATTGTCGTACAATTGAGTACCTGAGACGAATAACAGTCTAATGCTGCATTCACACTGAGAGAAGCCAAGCTAATGGTTTGCTTGGTAATTCAATGTATTCTCTATGCAAACCAGCTTTAAAAAATTCCAAGCTTTTTTTCCAGCTTGGACATTTTAAAAGCTGGTTTGCATAGAGAATACATTGAATTACCAAGCAAACCATTAGCTTGGCTTTTCTGTATGTGAATGAGGCATTAGTCCATATTTTAATTTTCTTTTTAATATAGATATTTTTTGATTTACCAGACTGTAAGCCACAAACTAGTCATTTTTAATCTGTTAAATTGTTAATGCACTCCCCCCTTATTTTGTTCAATTGTCTGTTATAATGTTATCTGCTCCCTTTGTCTGCTGAATATCGCTTGTACGGACTTATACTGTTGTTCCACAAACTTTTGGAGATATACCATTTTTCTTTTTTTTCTCCACTTTCCATAAGTATTATGTCTTATAATTACTAATATATATGAGTTAAGTAAAAAGAATCTTCTAGTTTGTGGTTTACGGTCTGGTAAATCAAAAAGATATCAATTTAAATATGGACTTTTTTTCATCTCAGGTACTCAATTATGAAACAAGAATGAAAAGGTCTGAATAAATGTTGGAATGACGTAGTACAGGGGTCTTCAACGTTTTCAGGCCAAGGACCCCTTAGTTGAGAGAGAGATGAAGCAGGGACCCCCCACAACCAGTTCATATATTCCATATAGTTTCATCGTTTGACAGCACAATCATCAGTGTATTTTGTGTTTTCAGATATTTAACCACTTGAGCCATCATAACCTAATAAATTTGACCTTTCACTCTGTACTTAGTCTGCTCTTTTTCCCCTCTACACCAAAGCTCTTTGCCGAAAATAGCCGATCTACAACGCCTTGCACTGCGAGGCGTTGTGAGCTTGTAGATCGGCTATTTTTGGCTACAGGTCTCAGAATATGAACACTAGGGTTCAAGTTGTTAATATAAAAATTATTGGAAGATTTGGAGGACCCCCTGTAGTAACTCTGAGGACCCCCTAGGTGTCCCGGACCCCCTCTTGAAGACCCCTGATGTAGTACTTTCCCTGGACCAAGCAATGAACACTAAACAATTTGTTTGTTTCAGGTTTTTAGCAGCAACGGTTTTGTATTGTATTGTAATCACACCAGCAAAATAATTCAGTGTTTTAATGGCACCTGTCTTTTTAAACCTGCGATCATGCTGAAGGCTGAATAAACATACCGGTAAACGTACTCTAATCGCTATTATTTGAGTCATGTAAAATGTCATAACATCCTAGGCAGCCCTAGGCATGCCCAGATTCGGGACGATAGGGTTTGTGTGGTTAATTTTACAATAACACACACACACACACACACACACCTGGCACATGTTTTGTGGAGGCCTGCAGGCAGGACCCCCTCCAGCAGCAGAGAGCAGCCCCCGTTCCAGGGGTCCTCGGGGCAGCCTCGGCTCCTCAGCCAGCCCCCTCCCTCCAGAGGGTGGTTGTAGTAGAGCGGCTGCAGCTCCTGGGCACTGAGGTTGAACCAGCTCTGCCCTACCTCCCGCTGCAAGACACACACGAGCAACAACTATAATCGTTAGAGCAGGGGTCTTCCACGTTTTCAGGCCGAGGAGGACCCCTTAGTCGAGAGAGAGATGAAGCAGGGACCCCCACAACCCATAGATACCATACTGAGGTTTCGTCGTTTGACAGCAAAAGCGTCAGTGTGTTTTGGGTTCGTGTAAATTTGTGTTTCCAGATATTTAACCACTTGAACCGTCAATACTTGATAAACCTGATCTTTCACTCTGTACATAGTCTACTCTTTTTCCCCTCTACACAAAACCTCTTTGCCGAAAATAGCCGATCTACAAGCTCACAACGCCTCGCAGTGAGCTTGTAGATCTGCTATTTTTGGCTAAAGTTCCCCGAATAATGGACACTAGGGTTCTAGTGGTTAATAGAGGAAAGGAGGGGAAAAAAGCTTCTATCACACAAAGATTTGGAGGACCCCCTGTGGTAACTCTGAGGACCCCCTAGTTGTTACACGTCGCTCCAATGAACTGCAGCGGCGGATGAGGTATCTAGCTTTTTATATCTACCTCCCTCCCTTGCAGTACCTGTCCCCTCCAGTAGAGGGCCTTGCCGAAGCCCTGGCAGAAAGAGGAGATGAAGGGGAGGGGCGAGGAGGGCCGGTGGACGTACAAGAAGTCAGACAGCAGAGCCCAGAACCTGCAGACAGGATGGGACACAAACACAGTGCACTTGTTACTAGTCTCACTTGGCCAGACTGTTGACTCCCGCGATTTGCAAAATGCTCCCGTCATACAGTCTGGGGCGACGGAGGTCTTATAATGCAATGTTTCTCAAACTTTAAAGTGTCCCCTTAACTCTGACAGTGTACAAATGGAACCAAATGAACCCGGTAGGGTTCATTTGGTTCCATTTGTACACTGTCAGAGTTACAGACTTGTATTGGTCAATTTAGACCCTCCTAAAGGAACCCACAGGGTCCCTGGAATCCACTTTGAGAACCACTGTTATAATGAGTATCCGGAAGTGAAGCCTCCTCCCCACTTCCGCTTTGTTTCTAACATTGCACACTTTTATCCTAATATAAATAAAAATCATCTAAGCATATTTAGCTTGCTGCTTACCAGAAGTGACATTTTAAAATATATTTTCACGTATTTATATGAACGGAAATGCCAGCTTCCATTACTCGCCATTCAGGAGCTGCATTCAGAGATTGTGGAATTGTTGTCTGGCTACGCAAGACTAACTAACTTATTACCGCAGTGTGGAATGAACTAAACAGCTTATTCTCCATCTTTTTTTAGTCTGACAATCTGTGGAGAACACCCGTACAGTCTGAATGTCCTCGCCTCTGAGTGTGTGTACGTCTCCTTTAGATGCTGTTGCCTCCGACCATAATGGTTGAGAAGTGTGGAGCATAATGATTCACATTTGAACCACCAAAAGGAGGAAGTAGAGGGTGGGGGTGGCAGTAGCTCAGTGGGTAGAGCCATCTGGTTCCATCCACGGTTCCTCCTGTGTCAAATTGTCCTTGAACGGATGAGGAGGTTGGTGGCCGGTGCCTTGCATAGTTTTGTATTTGCCTCTGCTGTTAGGATATGCACGTAAAGCGCTTTGGATAAAGGCGCCACAGACATGCAGATCATTTTAATTAGTATTTTCTAGGAAGTACATGGATATGGTGGTGCCTTCGGAAAAATCTAGGTGTTGAGTGAAACCAAGTCAGTGAAGGTACAGGGAATGTTAAGGTGCTTCTAGTGCGCAAGTCTGCTGAGCATTCAAATGCTCATGGGCATTTCTCTCTTGCAGTGCTGTTTTTGACAGCAACTTTTAATTTACTTTTAGTGAGTTTACTTTACGGTCGTCTGCATTTTTTACGCGCTGGGAAACGCCACTTAACAGCCTCATTAGCATAATTTATGCGAACCACACCCACACACATTTCCAAACCATGCACCGCCCCCAATTTTCATACGTCGACTAAGCTCCTCCCCTTAATTTACATACGGTCGTCTGCATTTTTTACGCGCTGGAAAACCCACCTTAACGCCCTCATTAGCATAATGTATGCGAGCATAATGTATGCAAACCACGCCCACACGCATTTCCAAACCATGCCCCGCCCCCAATTTGCATATGTCGACTAAGCTCCTCCCCTTCATTTACATACGGTCGTCTGCATTTTTTACGCGCTGGGAAACGCCACTTAACAGCCTCATTAGCATAATTTATGCGAACCACACCCACACACATTTCCAAACCATGCACCGCCCCCAATTTTCATACGTCGACTAAGCTCCTCCCCTTCATTTACATACGGTCGTCTGCATTTTTTACGCGCTGGAAAACCCACCTTAACGCCCTCATTAGCATAATGTATGCGAGCATAATGTATGCAAACCACGCCCACACGCATTTCCAAACCATGCCCCGCCCCCAATTTGCATATGTCGACTAAGCTCCTCCCCTTCATTTACATACGGTCGTCTGCATTTTTTACGCGCTGGGAAACGCCACTTAACAGCCTCATTAGCATAATTTATGCGAACCACACCCACACACATTTCCAAACCATGCACCGCCCCCAATTTTCATACGTCGACTAAGCTCCTCCCCTTCATTTACATACGGTCGTCTGCATTTTTTACGCGCTGGAAAACCCACCTTAACGCCCTCATTAGCATAATGTATGCGAGCATAATGTATGCAAACCACGCCCACACGCATTTCCAAACCATGCCCCGCTCCCAATTTGCATATGTCGACTAAGCTCCTCCCCTTCATTTACATACGGTCGTCTGCATTTTTTACGCGCTGGGAAACGCCACTTAACAGCCTCATTAGCATAATTTATGCGAACCACACCCACACACATTTCCAAACCATGCACCGCCCCCAATTTTCATACGTCGACTAAGCTCCTCCCCTTCATTTACATACGGTCGTCTGCATTTTTTACGCGCTGGAAAACCCACCTTAACGCCCTCATTAGCATAATGTATGCGAGCATAATGTATGCAAACCACGCCCACACGCATTTCCAAACCATGCCCCGCCCCCAATTTGCATATGTCGACTAAGCTCCTCCCCTTCATTTACATACGGTCGTCTGCATTTTTTACGCGCTGGGAAACGCCACTTAACAGCCTCATTAGCATAATTTATGCGAACCACACCCACACACATTTCCAAACCATGCACCGCCCCCAATTTTCATACGTCGACTAAGCTCCTCCCCTTCATTTACATACGGTCGTCTGCATTTTTTACGCGCTGGAAAACCCACCTTAACGCCCTCATTAGCATAATGTATGCGAGCATAATGTATGCAAACCACGCCCACACGCATTTCCAAACCATGCCCCGCCCCCAATTTGCATATGTCGACTAAGCTCCTCCCCTTCATTTACATACGGTCGTCTGCATTTTTTACGCGCTGGGAAACGCCACTTAACAGCCTCATTAGCATAATTTATGCGAACCACACCCACACACATTTCCAAACCATGCACCGCCCCCAATTTTCATACGTCGACTAAGCTCCTCCCCTTCATTTACATACGGTCGTCTGCATTTTTTACGCGCTGGAAAACCCACCTTAACACCCTCATTAGCATAATGTATGCGAGCATAATGTATGCAAACCACGCCCACACGCATTTCCAAACAATGCCCGCCCCCAATTTGCATATGTCGACTAAGCTCCTCCCCTTCATTTACATACGGTCGTCTGCATTTTTTACGCGCTGGGAAACGCCACTTAACAGCCTCATTAGCATAATTTATGCGAACCACACCCACACACATTTCCAAACCATGCACCGCCCCCAATTTTCATACGTCGACTAAGCTCCTCCCCTTCATTTACATACGGTCGTCTGCATTTTTTACGCGCTGGAAAACCCACCTTAACGCCCTCATTAGCATAATGTATGCGAGCATAATGTATGCAAACCACGCCCACACGCATTTCCAAACCATGCCCCGCCCCCAATTTGCATATGTCGACTAAGCTCCTCCCCTTCATTTACATACGGTCGTCTGCATTTTTTACGCGCTGGGAAACGCCACTTAACAGCCTCATTAGCATAATTTATGCGAACCACACCCACACACATTTCCAAACCATGCACCGCCCCCAATTTTCATACGTCGACTAAGCTCCTCCCCTTCATTTACATACGGTCGTCTGCATTTTTTACGCGCTGGAAAACCCACCTTAACGCCCTCATTAGCATAATGTATGCGAGCATAATGTATGCAAACCACGCCCACACGCATTTCCAAACCATGCCCCGCCCCCAATTTGCATATGTCGACTAAGCTCCTCCCCTTCATTTACATACGGTCGTCTGCATTTTTTACGCGCTGGGAAACGCCACTTAACAGCCTCATTAGCATAATTTATGCGAACCACACCCACACACATTTCCAAACCATGCACCGCCCCCAATTTTCATACGTCGACTAAGCTCCTCCCCTTCATTTACATACGGTCGTCTGCATTTTTTACGCGCTGGAAAACCCACCTTAACGCCCTCATTAGCATAATGTATGCGAGCATAATGTATGCAAACCACGCCCACACGCATTTCCAAACCATGCCCCGCTCCCAATTTGCATATGTCGACTAAGCTCCTCCCCTTCATTTACATACGGTCGTCTGCATTTTTTACGCGCTGGGAAACGCCACTTAACAGCCTCATTAGCATAATTTATGCGAACCACACCCACACACATTTCCAAACCATGCACCGCCCCCAATTTTCATACGTCGACTAAGCTCCTCCCCTTCATTTACATACGGTCGTCTGCATTTTTTACGCGCTGGAAAACCCACCTTAACGCCCTCATTAGCATAATGTATGCGAGCATAATGTATGCAAACCACGCCCACACGCATTTCCAAACCATGCCCCGCCCCCAATTTGCATATGTCGACTAAGCTCCTCCCCTTCATTTACATACGGTCGTCTGCATTTTTTACGCGCTGGGAAACGCCACTTAACAGCCTCATTAGCATAATTTATGCGAACCACACCCACACACATTTCCAAACCATGCACCGCCCCCAATTTTCATACGTCGACTAAGCTCCTCCCCTTCATTTACATACGGTCGTCTGCATTTTTTACGCGCTGGAAAACCCACCTTAACGCCCTCATTAGCATAATGTATGCGAGCATAATGTATGCAAACCACGCCCACACGCATTTCCAAACCATGCCCCGCCCCCAATTTGCATATGTCGACTAAGCTCCTCCCCTTCATTTACATACGGTCGTCTGCATTTTTTACGCGCTGGGAAACGCCACTTAACAGCCTCATTAGCATAATTTATGCGAACCACACCCACACACATTTCCAAACCATGCACCGCCCCCAATTTTCATACGTCGACTAAGCTCCTCCCCTTCATTTACATACGGTCGTCTGCATTTTTTACGCGCTGGAAAACCCACCTTAACGCCCTCATTAGCATAATGTATGCGAGCATAATGTATGCAAACCACGCCCACACGCATTTCCAAACCATGCCCGCCCCCAATTTGCATATGTCGACTAAGCTCCTCCCCTTCATTTACATACGGTCGTCTGCATTTTTTACGCGCTGGGAAACGCCACTTAACAGCCTCATTAGCATAATTTATGCGAACCACACCCACACACATTTCCAAACCATGCACCGCCCCCAATTTTCATACGTCGACTAAGCTCCTCCCCTTCATTTACATACGGTCGTCTGCATTTTTTACGCGCTGGAAAACCCACCTTAACGCCCTCATTAGCATAATGTATGCGAGCATAATCTATGCAAACCACGCCCACACGCATTTCCAAACCATGCCCCGCCCCCAATTTGCAGACTAAGCTCCTCCCCTTCATTTACATACGGTCGTCTGCATTTTTTACGCGCTGGGAAACGCCACTTAACAGCCTCATTAGCATAATTTATGCGAACCACACCCACACACATTTCCAAACCATGCACCGCCCCCAATTTTCATACGTCGACTAAGCTCCTCCCCTTCATTTACATACGGTCGTCTGCATTTTTTACGCGCTGGAAAACCCACCTTAACGCCCTCATTAGCATAATGTATGCGAGCATAATGTATGCAAACCACGCCCACACGCATTTCCAAACCATGCCCCGCCCCCAATTTTCATACGTCGACTAAGCTCCTCCCCTTCATTTACATACGGTCGTCTGCATTTTTTACGCGCTGGAAAACCCACCTTAACGCCCTCATTAGCATAATGTATGCGAGCATAATCTATGCAAACCACGCCCACACGCATTTCCAAACCATGCCCCGCCCCCAATTTGCAGACTAAGCTCCTCCCCTTCATTTACATACGGTCGTCTGCATTTTTTACGCGCTGGGAAACGCCACTTAACAGCCTCATTAGCATAATTTATGCGAACCACACCCACACACATTTCCAAACCATGCACCGCCCCCAATTTTCATACGTCGACTAAGCTCCTCCCCTTCATTTACATACGGTCGTCTGCATTTTTTACGCGCTGGAAAACCCACCTTAACGCCCTCATTAGCATAATGTATGCGAGCATAATGTATGCAAACCACGCCCACACGCATTTCCAAACCATGCCCCGCCCCCAATTTGCATACGTCGACTAAGCTCCTCCCCTTCATTTACATACGGTCGTCTGCATTTTTTACGCGCTGGGAAACGCCACTTAACAGCCTCATTAGCATAATTTATGCGAACCACACCCACACACATTTCCAAACCATGCACCGCCCCCAATTTTCATACGTCGACTAAGCTCCTCCCCTTCATTTACATACGGTCGTCTGAATTTTTTACGCGCTGGGGAACCTACCTTAACACCCTCATTAGCATAATGTATGCGAGCATAATGTATGCGAACCACACCCAAACGCATTTCCAAACCATGCCCGCCCCCAATTTGCATACTTCGACTAAGCTCCTCCCCTTCATTTACATACGGCCGTCTGCATTTTTTACGCGCTGGGAAACGCCACTTAACAGCCTCATTTACATAATTAATGCAGACCACGCCCCAACCTAATTTGCATAATTAATGCAGACCACGCCCCCCAATTTAAATAATTACGCTAATTAGCTTCGCCCCCTGCATTCGCGTGTAATTAGCAACAAGACGCGCACGTCAAATGCATGTTGTGCAGTCTCATTTACATAATTAATGCAGACCACGCCCCAACCTCATTTGCATAATTAATGCCGACCACGCCCCCCACTTTGAATAATTAGGCTAATTAGCTCCGCCCCCTGCATTCGCGTGTAATTAGCAACAAGACGCGCGCGTCAAATGCATGTTGTGCAGTCTCATTTACATAATTAATGCAGACCACGCCCCAACCTCATTTGCATAATTAATGCCGACCACGCCCCCCACTTTGAATAATTAGGCTAATTAGCTCCGCCCCCTGCATTCGTGTGTAATTAGCAACAAGACGCGCGCGTCAAATGCATGTTGTGCAGTCTCATTAACATAATTAACGCAGACCACTACTTTTCCTTTTTTTTGCTCATTAACATAATTAACGCAGACCACGCCCCTCCTTAACATAATTAACGCAGACCACGCCCCCAACCTCATTAACATAATTATTTATTTATTTATTGAAGTAAGGAAGGAAGGAAGGAAGGAAGGAAGGAAAGAAAGAAAGAGAGAAAGAATTTGCCTAAATTTACGGGGTTCTTAACAAGGAGGCAATTAATTAATTAATTAATTAATTAATTAATGAATGAATGAATGAATTAATTAATTAATTGAGGCACGCACGCACGCACCACGCCCACACGCCCACACGCATTTCCAAACCATGCCCTGCCCCCCCCATTTGCATAAGTCGGCTTAATTTACATAATTAATGCGTGCGACGCCCACAAAACTCATTACGTTAGGCCCACTCGTTAAGTCAGACTCCTCCCTCTTGTTGAAACCACGCCCACTCGTTAATAGCAGATCTACAAGCTCACAACGCGTCTTGATGCGACGCGTTGTGAGCTTGTAGTTGAAACCACGCCCACTCGTTAAGTTCGACTCCACCCCTTGTATTTGCGTGTAATTAGCACGTCAGCGCGGTGACGAGAACGCTTGTCATGAGGCCTCATTTACAGGAAGGAAGGAAGGAAGGAAGGAAGGAAGGAAGGAAGGAAGGAAGGAAGGAAAGAAAGAAAGAAAGAAAGAATTTGCCTAAATGTGTGGGGTTCTTAACGAGGAGGCAGTAATTACGCACGCATGCATGCATGCATGCATGCATGCATGCATGCACACACACTTTCTTTTTTTATTTATTTATTTATTTATTTATTCATGTGTTCGTTCATTCATTATTTATTTATTTATTTATTTATTTAAATAAATACTCTGTTGCTAGTATCCACAACTTTCCAACATCCCATAATGCATTGCGCAGAAGTTGGATGGAGCTTCCGTGAGCTTGTATGTGTTATTTAATACCAGTAACACGAGAAGCCAGACAGCGAGTTTGGAGACGGTAGCACGCTGCAAAGCGGAGTTATGGCTCTTTAAAGCCCAGCCGATCGATAGGCAGACGCCTGGGGGGGGGGGGGGGGGGGGCGGAGTCCAGGGGCGGAAATAAATAAATAATTAATTACATAAATAATCAGTCTCGGAAACAGTCGGGAAATAAATAAATAAATAATCAGTCTCGGAAACATAGTCGGGAAGTAAATAAATAAATAGATAAATAAATAATTAAACCAGTAAGACTCCCTAATATATACTGACTGCGTAGCGATTTGCGTGATTTTAGGGCAAAATCTGTAGGAGTAGTGTCCAAAAATGGGTTTTAAAAAATCGGCCTGAAGGTGGCGCTAAATGGGACAGATCCATGTTGATGACATGAGTGTAGAGCAAGTGTGTACCGATTTGTGTGATTTTAGGCCAAGATTTGTAGGAGCAGTGTCCAGAAAGAGTTTCGGCCTCATGGTGGCGCTAGAAGAGGAGGGCCATGTGAGAATCGATGGGTGGAGGGCAAGGACTGTCTGTGCAAAATTTGGCACGGATCGGGTCAGCCGTTGCGGAGATATGAGCAGGGCAAAAGTGTGACGGACAGACAGACACCTGGTCGAGGTTTCGATAGTAACTGCGACCTGACGGTCGCAATTTATCAGTCAGTGGCGGCGCAGTTGGGCCTGGTGTGGAGACAGGGAAATAATTCATTCAATAAATGAATAAAGCTCCTTTTAGTTGAGCTTGTACCAGTGAACTGTACTGTCATGAAACTTGTCATAAAGTCTTCAATCAATCACTCGATAAAGGGATCAATACTGCATTAGATAAATAACCCACATTTACCCAAAACAGCTGATCCACAAGCCCACATGCAGCCTTGTAGATCGGCTGTTTTTATTGTTTTAGTTTTTAAATTGTTTCCCCCTTTTTTCCCCCTGACTTAGTCTTTTCTAGGATCACCTTTTAGTTGAGCTTGTACCAGTGAACTGTACTGTCAATGACACTGTATACCTATGACAGTCCTATATCAATAATTAGTTCATTCGTGAATGACTTCCCTGTGGAAATAAGCCAAAAACATTACTAGGATCTCCTTTTAGTTGAGCTTGTACCAAATCATGTTTATTACGTATCTATCTATCTATCTTCCTAAGTCACATGCATTCACATTGCACTGAACGAACGCACGCACGCTGCGCAGGTCAGCTCAGCAGCTGGCTTTTTGTTTTTTGTTTTTTTTTCTTGTAAAGCTCCAGCCAGAGTCAGGCGCCGAGGTGGGGGGACGGCACCAAGCCGGACTTGCGAGCCCAGGCAGCGGCCGAAGGCCGCTGCCCCTCCCAACCCCCTGGAAGTGCGGTAGACTGCATGCCTCTAGAACCTATCAGTAGGTCCCCATCCATAGACGGCGCTGTAGCCAAGGAATTCTCCCCCAGTCACTCACCTGACACACCAGGAAGTGCAGTGCACCAGTCTGTGTTGGAGAAGAACATGCATGTTGCACTGCTGCTGCTGCCTCGAGGTAGAAAGGAATCACTCATCTATATACAGTATGTGTGTTAACTAACAGGGTTAAACTGCTCCACGTTGTCACAGTAATCATTGCTATAGAGTGTTTGTTCAGTAACAGTGTTAAACGGCTCTATATTGTGACAGGAATCGTTCCCACCGAGTCTTTGTTCACTAACAGTGTTACAGTGTGATATGAAAGAATCCACATGAGGGCAGTGTTTCCATTCTCAACTCACTGAGTTGAACAGAGGGCGGAACCCAATGCAATAACAAGTCCTATTATTTAGAAAGGAGTCACGTCAATGTCAGCATTTTTTTTCCCTCTCTTTTTGCCAACATTTTTTAAATCATTTTTTTAAATCATTTCACAATGTAAAAACAAAAATCCTTTTGAGAAAAATGTAATGACCTATACACAGTATCTATAGGCTGTGTCTGTGTATATTCTGAGTGTATTATGTATTTTCAAAGCGAACGTTTGTAACTCAAATTTTGCTTCTGGGTGGTCCCTGGAACTAGATATTTTGAAATGGGGGTCCGTGGCCAAATAAATATCATTTTGGGGGTCCTTCACATGAAATGGTTTGAGCACCACTGACATAGTAGTCTCTCAAGAACAGACTAACTGAGCTCCAGTTAAGTGAAAAGGACCTTTTCTTTGACGATGGCTGGCCAGATTGCTGACATAGAAACATAGGGTTTTTCAAAAAATCTTAGAATGATACAAAAGACACTTATAGAATCGGGTCAAAAAATTCTAATTTTCACGATTTTTCAAAAATAGCAGATCTACAAGCTCACAACGTGTCGCGACGCGATGTAAATCGGCAATTTTTTGGCAAAGACATTTGATAGAGTGAAAAAAAGATGTATCAAGTACATATATTATAAGTACCTTTTACCAATTATAGAGGGTTCAAGTGGTACCGGATATACAGCTCGGCTAATAAAAGGTGAATTGATCCCAGTGCATGACAGAGGAAGATAAATGTAATCGCCACGATACGATTATCGTGAGTGTTTTTGATCACGATAAACGGTGATATCGCGTAACGTACCATCCCTATTACCAAGTATGCTTCTGTGTACTTAAAAGTACTTCAAACTTATGCCACATCCCACTTATGACATTATATAATTGGACCAAAGGCATTGACATGACCATGACTATCACTCTTAATCCAGGGATGCCACAGTCCAAGGGTGCCTCAGAATAATCTGATAACATTTGGAATTCATCAGTATCACTTCACTATGCTTAGTAAAACAGACCTGATTTGCACTGTACTTGAGTTATTTTTCCATCTGCGGTCAACACTCTTCATCAAAAATGGCAGATCTACAAGCTCACGATGCCTTGTGAGCTTGTAGACCTACTATTCTTTGGTGAACCTTCCCACCCAGAATAGTGATGCTGGGGTTCAAGTGGTTAAACGTCAAGTCTAAAGTTATTTTCAGTCAGTTTTGAATGGAAACGGATATTTCTCCAATTAAGATTCTAAAAAAAGGGGTTGCCCCGAGTCAAAAAAAAAAGTTTGAAAACCCCTGTTTTAATCAGGATGCAATAGAGTAGAACAGTGGTTCTCAAAATGGATTCCAGGGACTCTGTGGGTTCCTTTTTAAGGGGGGTCTAAATTGACCCATGCAAGTCTTTAACTCTGACGGTGTACAAATGGAACCAAATGAACCCATTAGGGTTCATAACGGGTTCATTTGGTTCCATTTGTACACTGTCAGAGTTAAAGGGGAGACCTTGAAATTTGAATGTTTGAGAAACACCAGAGTATGCGTTGAATGCACTGTGACGCTCCCTCTATCCTCTCAGGTCAGGAGCTGTGGGTCAAGCGGCTGAAGTGGGCGGGGCTACCAGCCTTTAGCAAGCTGAGATGGACGGCTCTGGATGACCCCGCCTCCCCGGGCCTGACCGGAGCCTTCTGCAAGACCTACCACAACTTCTCCTTCTACTGGATCCTCAAAGCAGGACACATGGTAAACCATAGATTCTGTACTAGCCCATTTAGGCCCTGAACACATTATGACGCAATATTTTATGCTTTAAATATAAACAAATAGCAGATTTTTTTTTTTTTTTGGCTTTTTTATGCCTTTATTGATAGGACAGTAGACTGACAGGAAATGGGGAGAGAGATGGGGAATGACATGTGGCAAAGGTCGTCCGGATCGGGAATCGAACCGGCGACGCCAGCAGGCATCATAGCCTAGTATGTGGTATGCGCCTTGACCAACAGGCCAGCGGGCGCCCGACAAATAGCAGATCTACAAGCTCACAGCGCGCTGCGAGCTTGTAGATCTGCTATCTTTGAAAAATCGTGAAAATTAGAATTTTGACCCGATTCTATAAGTGTCTTTTGAAAAAGATTTTTGAAAAAAACCTATGTTTCTATGTCAGCAATCTGGCCAGCCATCGTCAAAGAAAAGGTCCTTTTCACTTAACTGGAGCTCAGTCAGTCTGTTCTTGAGAGACTACTATGTCAGTGGTGCTCAAACCTTTTCACGTGAAGGACCCCCAAAATGATATTTATTTGGCCACGGACCCCCATTTCAAAATATCTAGTTCCAGGGACCACCCAGAAGCAAAATTTGAGTTACAAACGTTCGCTTTGAAAATACATTATATTCAAAGATTTGCACACATTTTCACGACTTTTTTCAAAAATAGCAGATCTACAAGCTCGCAGCGCGGCACTCGGTGCCGCGCTGTGAGCTTGTATATCTGCTATTTTTCACTGGTTAAAGCAGTCAATAATTCTAGGCCTAAATGGGCTAGTAAGACTCCTCAGGGCAACATGCCAACAAGCCAAGAATTGGCACAACCTCCTATTACCCCTGTACTTCCCCTAACAGATTAACTTGAACATCATTTTTCAAAGGGCCCTGTGTGCCATTTAGATCAAAAAGATTTTGAAAAGATGTCAAAATGACCTGAGATCAGAGAGATGCTTTTCTCTGTGTGTTGGCTCCCTCGTGTGGCTGCTTGAGAAAATGCTCATTCTAGCTGGTGGACACTTTTCTTTTGTATTCATTCAGCTCTAGCTCTGGAACCATGTCCGATTGACAAAATTATTTTTGAATGAGGGGGGCCTCATTCAACAGTAAAGAAAAACATACAAAATCTTGGCACATGGACCTTGGAGCCATTTTTGCTTCTGGCACGGATAGAGTTAATATAGAAAAAAGAAACCTTCACATTTTGTTCATGTTGAAAAAATGGCACACTAGATGCGTTTACTGCACCGATCATCCAGATTTGGTTAACGTTTTTGCTGATTTGCTTTTGCCAGATTCCGTCAGACCAGGGACCCATGGCTTTACAGATGCTGAGGATGGTGACCCAGCGGGCCTGATCTCTCACGTCCCCCGGATGGCAGCTGGAATGCCTTGACAATCACAAATGGACACGTTATCAGCACTCCGATCAACCAAATTGTCACGTTTAATCGCATCTTTTTAAATCGTTGCTGTTTGAACAATAAAGTCATTTCTTTTTTGTAAATGCCGCTGGCCTTTTTTTGTTTGAGATAATATACATATTCTTGCTCATTGTAAAAGAAGTTGACAGGGAATTTTGTCAGGAGATGACTTTGTTTTTAATGAAATTAAGTCAATGTGGAGCAATATAATAAGCCTTCATCAATGTCTTCTTTATGGCAGGGGTCCCCCGATGATTAGCTTAATGTGCAATATTGTTTTCTCACTCAACAGTAAACAAACATACAGTATAGGTGTATACAAGCCAGGGTATCTGCACATTTCTAAAGATACAATTTAATTTGACTTTTTAATGCCAAATTATCAAATATGTAAATATTAGGCAAATATTGTGAAAATACAAGCTCACAAAGCCTGAGCTTATTTGCCTGTTTTCACTATATCAGTGGAACAAAGTCTGGGGTTCTTCCCAGTTCAAATATGATTCCATTATGGAACCTCACATTCTGTTCTGGTTACAAGTTGTACTGTACAAGTCTGGCTGTTGGTTGTGAGCAGTCTTTCAGTCCATTGTTGTAACATGTGAGTAACAGAGAACACTGCAGGACTTTAAAGCCATGCTATGTGGTGCCATTGAACAGCCAGAGTCTGCAGACAGGGCTTCTTTTCTTTCTCTCTGAGACAACTCGTACAGCGCTTCCTCAGGCTGGTGCAAACCCTGATTCCGTTGGTAAGATTGCAACACTCTTCTAGAAAGGGAGGAAGGTGAATGGCTCCCTGTCGGGACCAGGCCCACATGGATGGATTATAGACCAGGCTAAAGAGGCCCTTCACCCTTCATCTCCTGGCAGAGATAACAGTTTGATTGGTGGGGACCCCGTACCCTGACACTTACATTTTGTGAAACATGGTTCACAACGCCATGCTCACAACGCCTCGCAACGCTATTTTCACAATTTCTGCCCTCTATGCACTTACATTTTATGTTGGTTTGTTTACTGTTGAGTGAGAAAACAATGTTGCACATTAAGTTAATCATCTGGGGACCCCCCAAAATAATTTCATGTACAGTAAGCGGTGACCACATAAACTGGTTGAACCAACAGGGGCCCCCAAATAGCACCTTTTTTAAATGATTACAAAGTTATGTAAAATGGGATACTAATTAAGAATATTCATAGGTTGCATTTGTAGTCCTACAGCGGCCGTGTTGAGGACCAACACAAGTGTGCTGATTGGTGTAGATTAGAACATTAACCAATCAGACAACTGAAACACCTGTGCTGGTCCTCAACATGGACTGCGTAGGACTCCAAATGCAACCCATGAATACAGAGAACCTCAAATACAAATACACCGGAAAATATGAATACATATTGCATAGTGAATCAGAAACAAATTATTGTTAATGTATTTCTGTCTCATGAAGATTTTCCCCAAGCAGACAAACTGAGACCCGAGTCCCTCATGATGACGACGTCTCCACCCTCTGCTCCTGGGTGTAGCTGAGGCTGCGTCTGCCCCAGTGGCTCTCTGGGACCAGGAAGCCCTCCCGCGTCACCGGCTCCACCAGCAGCTCCACCAGGCCCGGGGGCTCGGCCAGCGGCAGCTCCGTCACCCGGAACAGGGTGGAGTAGGAGCGGCCCACCAGCTCGGGCCGCCCCGGGGGCACCCGGGGGTCCGGCCCCCGCAGGCGTCGCCAGTACACCCTGAAGTGACGCGCCAGCCGCGCCGGGTAGCTCCAGCGCAGCGTGGCGTTGAGGACCAGGCTGCTGGCGTCGCTGCTGCTGCCGACGCTCCGCAGCCACACCACGTCGTAGATGCACACGCCCTGGACCGACTGGAGGGGAGCCGACAGGCTGGCCTCGTCCAGGACCTGATGGGGAGGGCAAAGAGACAGTAGATCAAAGCCCTGAATAGGGAATGAAGGAGGTTTATGTGTTAAATGTTATTAAATTACAGTAAAATAACTACAAATGCAACATTTAACATGGTCACTTTAACAAGGTATTATATTATATTCTCCACACTTGTATTCTCCCCAGCTTGACAAAATGGTATATTACCAGGTTCCGCAGGTCAGCTGCACAGGTGCAATGCATTATTGTTAATTGTGGCACGTTTACTAACATGCTAAGTTTAGCTGCACTTGAAAAACCATTCCAGCCCAAGAAACCATAGAAACCTGTGTAAAAAACTGACAAAAGTCTTCGTCTTTTTTTTTTTTCAGACATCTGCGAGGCGTTGTGAGCATGTAGATCTGCTATTTTCACAATATAACCGTGTTATCCAAAATGTAATGCCTATTTTCCATGAGGACTCCCATCTTTGCCATACCCTAGCTTTTGCTGAACTGACGCCACTGCAGTTTCCTGCACCCTTCCAGCATGTGCTACAGTAAATGGTAAATGGTGCATTTATATTGCGCCTTTATCCAAGGCGCTTTACGTAGATTGTGCATTGCATTCACCCATTCACACACCGATGGCAGGGGAAACCTAGCCTAGCTGAGCTAGACATCCCAGCCATGTTAAAACAAGGAGGGGATAGATACTGCAGTTAGTTAGCTAGATGCATTAGTATCTAGGCTGGCCCCAGGCTAGGGGAAACCATGCAAGGCACCAACCTGCTCACCGGGAGCAACTACGGGTTCAAAGTCTTGCTCAAGGACTCTTCGACACTTAACTCTGGGGGAGCCCGGGATCGAACTGGGAACCCTTCAGGAACCCCCCGTGTTCTAATGACGGGTTCTCTACCCCTGAGTAGTTTAATTGACTACATACAAATGGCCCATCCATTGTCACACTGTATTTCAAGACAAAGGTCGGGGAATGTATATCACCTGCCCCCCATATGCATATTGGTATTCAGGTGGAAAGTGCAGTCGTCCTGCATAGAGAATCATCCTCTGTGAACCACCATAATGTATAATACATAACCTGTACATATACAGTATAAACTGTCTTTCCTGGTATTATTAGCTGTGTATATTCTATAAATGGGACTGATCGCTACTGGGAGGTGAGTTGGGACTTGATCGCCCTGGCTGGGTCACCTGAGTGAGGGGTATGTTGTTCTATATTAAATACCAAATTACTTGTGAAAAGGTATTAAACATTGTTTTCAATAGACAAAGTAATTGCATAGCAAACAATACAACAGAGGATAATAGGCTACATTTAATTTTCAGTTGATCCAAAAGAAAAACCTTGTCAACCATGATATGGACAATTCTGTTATTTGTGTCATGTCGATGAGGTTCAGTAACTTGTTGCCCTAAGCAACTGGGAATTGATCATTTGCCCTTAGTGTGGGGATTTAAGGGGAGCAAATGCAAATTTCGTGCAAATTTGTCTTAAAGTGCAACACATTTTGCACAGATGTAGCCTAGGGCTTGCTCTAATGATTTAGCTAGGGCGCCCGAGCCGACGACCTTCGGGGCCGCCACAGCGGCCAAATCAAGTTGGCCTCCCATTGACTTTCTATACAGGAGGAAAATACCCAGAAAAAAAACTTTTTTCTGGGTATTTAAGTAGGATGTGAGGGGTCTAACTAGTGGTCTGTCATCATGTTGAATCCATTGCAAGCATTTGTTTTGCACAAAAAACATTCCTTGGGCTACAAATGGCCCCAGAGAACGATGGTTTAGTGATGAAAAGCGATGAGTCATCACTTTTCAGAGTTTTGTGGGTGTTTTCTGGAGCTGTGGTGCCCCCGAAGGTCGCCGACTCGGGCGCCCTACCTAAATCATTAGAGCATGCCCTGAGCTATCTGTGCAAAATTTTGCACTTTTAGACTGATTAGCACGAGAGAAAAAAAACCCTAAGGCCTCCGACTAACATGAATGCTCACCCATACATGCATCGTTTTCTGAGGCCATTTCTAGCCCAAGGAATGTTTTTTGTGCAAAACAAATGCCTGCAATGGATTCAGCATCATGACAAACCCCAAGTTATACCCCTCAGATCCTACTTAAATACCCAGAAAAAAAAAGGTTTTCTGGGTATTTTCCTCCTGTATAGAAAGTCAATGGGAGGCCAACTTGATTTGGCCGCTGTGGCGGCCCCGAAGGTCGTTGGCTCGGGCACCCTAGCTAAATCATTAGAGCAAGCTCTGGGCTACATCTGTGCAATTCTTTGCACTTTAAGACAAATTTGCACGAAATTAGCATTTGCTCCCCTTAAATCCCCACACTACCTTGGCTGTTGAGCTCCCTGTGGAAAACTGATAAACAGTGCCATCTTGTGGATAGAATTGAGAACGCATTACAATCACACTACTGGTTCAAATAATAGTGTGGACTGGACTGTGGATGATTAGATCCTCTGCTGTGCATAACAGGAAATTGAATATGTTTTAATTTTTAACATGCATCTTGTGTTCTTTATATTGTCTTTATAACCTGAAGTTTATTCAAAGCCGCAGTATGTGTTTGTTTTTTCAGACGGCTGAACATAAAGTCCTGTAAAATTGCATATAGTTTCGAAGAGGCTGAAATTGAATTGGTACCACATAGTTGGAATGACCCAAATGCATAGTTCTATGCCACCTGAATGGCAGGGATGAGCCATCGGAGTGATTAGCCTCCATCCATTCGTATGGATCTCCTCTTTACATTATTCTAGCATTCATAAATGCTATTCACTTAGCATGGACACAGAAGTTGTCTAGACCAGGGACGTGCTGGCCATTGGGAAAAGCGGGACAACTCCCGAATGGCCGGTTCATTCCCGGCCAGTCCAGGCCGGCCATTAGGAAAAAAATAAAATGTCGGCCTTCGTTCCATTTTGGGGGCTGGGCGGCCAACAAAGTAAATCGTCTCTGTCGGGCAGAAACCTTGTATCTCCAAGTTTCACATTTTTTCGCAAAGCAAAGCCCTGCTTCATCATACAAGGCTGTCGCACAAAAGTAGTGAAAACAGCAGATCTACAAGCACACAACGCCTCGCACTGCTGTTTTCGCTAGTTTAAATCATTTTTAAAATGGTTTTGGACATACAAGGTTTCCACCCGACGAAATATAACTCATGTAATTGGCCCACTGGCTTGTCACTTCTGAATGGCAAATCTTTGAGTAGCAGCAGCAGCGCTATAGAGAGAGATCTCTCTCTATAGCGCACAATGAGGGCCTCTACAACTCATTTTCCCGGGCTGAATCAGGGGCCCAGCATGTCCCTGGTCTAGACTAAACTCAAACATCATATAGCATCAAAACAACCTTTTGATATTTTTCAATAAGCTTCTGAAGACAAAAACCTTTATCAAAAGCACATTTTGTATATAAAACAAATTGTGACTGTGACTGTATATCCCTTGGGCACATTGGTTCCTGTGTGTTGTTTTGTTACAGTTATTTATAGTGGGAGATTAATGTGTTATGCCATACAATGTTATTGTTATATAATTCATTGTATGTGTTCAATACACCAACACAGAGCTTTGTCATCAGCGCGTCATAGCTGGGGGCGGAGTCAAGCGTGGGGGAAATATTTAACAACCCCCATTAGTAGAATGGGGTTTTCCGTGTTTTCAAATCCGATTTTTTAATAGTATAGCGATGTTTTAATTAATTGCAATGTCTTACATTGATTCCTTGGTTGCCAATGGACAAAAAATGATGCATTTAAAATTAAACAGCTTTGGGATTAAATATTGTCTGATATTATTAAGGACAGGTCGCATCATCAAAGACCATGGGTTATCTAGACTATCCGTCTGGTATTAGACACTGTTACATTTTTTTTATGATAAATTAAACTTATCGTATCAAAAAACGAAAAGCATTAATTAATCAATGATGGGTATAGAGCACATTAAATGAATTCCAGTTGTCTACAGCCATTAACAGCTTGTTATCATGCAAGGATTACACACTGACACAACGCAACACAACACAACACAATCCTATCCTAAATAGTTTCAAACCTGCAGAAAATACTTTTAAACTGGCGTCGATCCTGACATATATTCAAAGATCAGGTCTCTATCCTACTTGAACTCACTACGATGTGTTCTATAAACAACATTGACGACTTAACGACTGTTGTTTTTTGATATTAGAGTAAGTTTAATTGATCATATATTGTAAGGGTGTCTCTACTAGGTGATTAAAGACATAATGTAAACAGGTTTTGTAGCATAGAGGGAAGAGGGGGATCACGGGTGCGGTGCTTATATTGTGCAACTCTGACACATGCACGGGGGATAATCTGAGTCTGATTATAAACCACTTAATTACATTGATTCCTTACTGCAAATGGACAAAAAACTATCTGCAGTAGCATCGGGATTAATTGTTGTCCTTATAGGACTGGTCGGATCAATGCCATGGTTATCTGACTGATTTAATCACCTGGTAAGAGACACACTTTCACATTTTCATGAACATGATCAATTACACTAATCACAATATCAAAAAACAAAGGCCATTAATTCAGCAATGATGTTCATGGAACACGTACGGGAAGGACACAGGAGGAGGATGCCATTGTAAGTGTATTAGGCAATGGGAATGGGTTTAGACCATATTCACGTTTCAAATCTATTGACGACTAATGGGCCTGGCTGTTGGATTTATATTGTGGCACGTTTAATTGATCATATCTCATATTAATATTAGTGTCTCTACCAGGATTGAAATGAACACTGCATGTGCAAACATGTTTTTTTGTAACACAGGGAGTAGAGTAGATGGAGAGAAAAACAGATCTCCGATCTCAACTCATGCTTGTGTAACTTGGATAGCCTACAGAAACGACAGATCTCCATCTCAGTCAGTGCTTGTGTAATTTGCGGGGAATATATTAATCTGACTCTGATTACAAACCACTTGAACTCCGACTTCTATATCCTATATGCCAGGGAGAACATAACCGGGGTCCAACCTAGCTTGTTGATTTTTGGCACGGCATAGATTGGCAAAAATAGATTTGGTGTAGTAGACTGAATATCTGGTCAATTAACGTATAAAGAGTACAATTTGGGTCCCGTTTTATTCCAGAGGTTTTGATGAGGCAGGAGTAGTAGTTTAGACGAGGTGGCGAGGTACAGTAGCTCCGTGCTGCACAGCGGTGCGTTCAATCAATCAATCAGTCATCCATAATAGGCTTGTTATCTTAATAATAAGTGAACTTTCCGACGGCAAGTGAGCGATTGCGTTCCAGAAGTCCTTCTGATAGATTTTTCTTGGCTGTCGAGTGTTTTATCGTCCAAAAAAATCGCTCTGAACGTGATTAAAACGATAGTGTACTGTTTACGCTGTATTAACTCAATGGGGAAAGGCGGTTTGTTTTCCCCCACGCTCAAGGCGGATGTGACGTTTATGGGCGTTCCTTTCTAGCTCCGTGTTGGTGTATGCCCTGAGGCAAAGGAATATCAATGTGGTGAAAGAAATGCAAAATGCCCCCCTTTCCATGCCATACCTGAAGGCAGCATTCAAGAGAATCGTCTTGTCCAAACTCTCCTGAACTTCAATGCACCATCTTATGTTGAAAGAATTTCCCTCCCTGTGTGGAAATACATGCTGTGTGCCACATCTACAGTATTCACTTGATTATGCTTAGTTTAGTGTGTTATCGAACACAGAAAATAGCCGACCTCCAAGCTCACAACGCGTCGCCCTGTGACGCGCTGTGAGCTTGGAGGTCTGCTATTTTCAATATTTTCACCATAAGGCCCTTTTAGAAATGTCAGCCCCTGCCTCTCTAACATTCTCTGCACGCCCCTGCCTGAAGGGAACAGTCAAAAGGAAAAGAAGAAGAATATTGTCACGTGACCTCACCATGAACTCTCCCACTCGGCAGCTGAAGGGCGTGTCATGAGGCTCGCCCTCCCGCTCTATGATCACACACACCTCCCTCAGTGCACAGCCGAGCAGCTCCAACTGGGAACACCTGCCCACAGCGCCACCCACAGGAGACACACAGATTAGCTTTCTCAGTATCCTCCACTGATTTCAGTCATTGAATTGGATTCCATATAGAGATGTTGCTCTCGGAAAGGTGGCAAAGGTTACGTAGCATTTTTGAGAAGCTCCATATCTGTAGATTATATTTTGGTGTGATAACCCTTCCAGAGACACAGATAAATTGGTGTTATCAGCTGCTAAAGTTGTTGTCCCGTTAACTTTACAATACAGGAAAAACAAAAATGCAATAAAGTAATCTTCTTTAAAGGGATACTTTCACCTAAAGGGGTTGAGGGGCAGATTACACAGTGACATGAGCTTCTCTGAAAACGGTCTGAAACAGTCTGAAGCTCATGTCACAGTGTAATATGCCCCTCGCCCCCCAACAACAGCTGACCAGTACAGTAAGTAGTCATACAGTCAGGCTATACAGACAATTAATTTGATTGGCTTATAATTGCGCATCCCCACAATGACATCATAAAAATATTAACTTGTTTTTTAAGATGATTCTTAAAGTGACAGTAACCCTTTAGGTGAGTAGCATATGAGGGGTCAAACTAGGGGTTTTTCATGATTCTGAATCCATTGCAAGTATGTGTTTTGCACGAAAAACATTCCTTGGACTAAAATGGCCCCCACTAAACAGTGAAAAGTGATGACTCATCACTACTTTTCATCACTAAACCATTGTATTTATGTGTGGTTCCATTGTTGACAGGGTTCAAGGTTCAAGGTGGACTTTAATGTTACATGTTGCGTACAGGTACATAAGAGTAAAACTTAATTAGTTTGGCTTCCTTCAGACAATGCAGCAGTATGTATAATAACAATAAGAATGACAAAGAAAGATTTAAGCAAAAGAAAGTGTGCAAAAAACAAGAGCATCATCAAATATACATGTGCATAAAGGTTTGGTATTTTATACACACCAACAGCATTTTGTCTTTAACCTAACTGTGTGTAAACAACTTCACAGTGTATTCTATGAGCAACAGGTTAGTATATTCAACTTCACGTTATAGAGCAACAGGTTAGTATATTCAACTTCACGTTATATTCTATGTACAGAAGGTGCAGTTCAAGCATAATGGTGTAAGAAAGGGATGGAGGGGGGGACAGAGGGGGGCCTCACCTGACAGTCCAGCTGTCTGGATTCCACTGACCACACCTTTCAGAGAGCTGTTTAACCAAGTGGTGGCTGCTATCCAGAACTCTGGGAGACCTACTGGTGGCTGCACGCACGCACGCACGCACGCACGCACGCACGCAGGCACGCACGCACGCACGCACGCACGCACGCACGCACGCACGCACACACACACACACACACACACACACACACACACACACACACACACACACACACACACACACACACACACAGCTATTAGTAAAGTGTACGTGTGATTTGCACAGCAACACAAACTGGATTCCAGCACATATGCATTCGGTGCTCGACGCATAAAGACCGAACAGTGGAGAGTTTCACCTCCATGCTAAAGGCCCTTTCCCACTGGGCGCGATAAAGACAATGATAAAAAAATATATTGTTTTCCATTGAAGTGGATGGCAGTGTCCACACCACAATGATAAAGCAGTCATAATTGATGTGAACGCCGACATATCGTTATTGTTATCGTTATCTTTATCGTGTCCGGTGGGAATGAAGGTTAAATCTGTATTAAGCCTGCCGTCCCTATGTTGGCCATGTCAATATATGACTCAGGTGCTACTGTTCTAATTCAAATGCACCCCCATTCGAATTATATCAACATACTGAATGATACTTTGTCACGTCAGTAGCGGAGATACTGAGCTACCGGACGGGTTAATCACACCATTGATTGGGAGATAAATGACCTACCAACAGGGCTTAGTAGCTCCGCCATATCTATACTATAATTTTGCGAATGTCTGTCTGTCTGAGTGAGTGTCTGTCTCTCTGTCGGTCTGTCTGTCTGAGTGTCTGTCACAGCGTTTCTCCTCAGTGGCTGGAGCAATTGATCTGAAATCGCATCACCATTAGCATATGAACACACCTGACATAACTGTGAAGCCCGTTTGTCACTTTCACAAATCATATGCTGTATATTAGCATTTTTATGGTGTAACTACTATCTATTCTGCATCTAGCATGAGGCATATCTATTCTGCATCTAGCATGGGGCAACATGTTTAACCAGCTCTGTGTGTGTGTGTGTGCGTGCGTGTGCGTGTGGGGGGGGGGGGGGGGGGGTGTTGGCTGGCCCTCTTTCAGATGTTGTCATGTAGATCGGTACACAGTATCTCTGTAGCCATTAAACGAAACGGGTATTTCTTACATTGATGCTCCTACATATTATCATGCAAGCACCAGAAAGTTACTTTCCATCCCTCATAAACTGTGTGCACAGTGCACATCCCATAACCCACACACTGCACATCATTTCGGAGCTCATATCTTTGAACGGGTAAGGACTAGTAAACTATAGTTACTGACCATGACAGAGGCGCGCCGTCTCAGGCGACCTTGAGTCGCATAAGCCGACTCAAGTTGTAAACCAGGGGGCAGAATAGTAAATCTTCATTTCCCCGACTTTTGTAAACCCACTGAATGATGACAAAAACGATACAGCGAGTTACAGCTAAACGTAGACAAACTGTTTCAGGTACATTCTGTTCTGATATTATGGACAAAACGTAAAGACATTTTGGGGGAAATGGTCAAGGTTTATGTTGGCCACTTGTCTTGACCCTCTACACTTGACCAGAGTTGGCTCAGTACTTCTTGGACTGCTTTTTTCCTTCTACACTGAATCTCTTAGCCAAAATTTGCAGATCTACAAGCTCACAATGGGTCACCTTGGCACATGTTGGCTTGTATATCTGCTATTTTGGGACCCTCAAATAATATGGATGCTGGGGTAAGTGCTTAAATGCAGTGACTCTAATGCATTTACAGTATATCTCGTCCCTGACAGCTTGCAATGGTATTTAATATCAGGCTTTGTAAACCGTATACGTGAACTGGGTCATTAATCCTCCAGGACAGGTGCCTTCAATGTTTTAAGGCCATGGACCCCTTAGTTGAGAGCGAGAGACGAAGCAGGGACCCCCACAACCTTTTCATAGATTCCATATGGTTTCATTGTTTGAATATTTTGGATTCATGTAAATTCGTGCTTTCAGATACGTATTTAACCACTTGAACCGTCAATACATAACTTGACATTTCACTCTGTATTTAGTCTGCTCTTTTCCCCCTCTACACCAAACATCTGACATCTGACAACAGCGCGAGGCGTTGTGAGCTTGTAGATCTGCTATTTTTGGCTAAAGTTCTCCGAATATGGACACTTTGGTTCAAGTGGTTAATATAAAAAAATCACACCCGTGTGAACTGAGCGGTGGTCGTGGAGGCTGCGCAACAGCAAAACAAATATATATATATTGTGTGTGTGTGTGTGTGTGTGTGTGTGTGTGTGTGTGTGTGTGTGTGTGTGTGTGGGTGTCTGGCCTGGCCTGAACAACAGCGCCCCTCCCTTAACATGTGTGGTCACAAAAGGTACTGTAGGCTACATACAGACACGCATACAGACAGACAGACCCACACACACGGCCACGTATAGGAGCGTTTTGACCACCGCTCAAAAAGGAGAAAAGAAGTTTCTATATCACATAAAGATTTGGAGGACCCCTCCTGTAGTAACCCTGAGGACCCCCTATAGGGGTCCCGGACCCCCTGTTGTGTAAACGTACTGGAGACGTCCTGCACTGCCTTGTGCGTGCAGAGGCTGGCGTCTGTGGTCTTCAGCTCCAGGGACACCGTGATGCCTGGGGACAGCTTGTAGATGAGAGACACCATGGAGCTGGAAGCCAGCGGCACGTTCAGAGAGAACAGCCTGAGACGGAAACAGAGAGAGGGAGAGAGATATTGTCGTACAATTGAGTACCTGAGACGAATAACAGTCTAATGCTGCATTCACACTGAGAGAAGCCAAGCTAATGGTTTGCTTGGTAATTCAATGTATTCTCTATGCAAACCAGCTTTAAAAAATTCCAAGCTTTTTTTCCAGCTTGGACATTTTAAAAGCTGGTTTGCATAGAGAATACATTGAATTACCAAGCAAACCATTAGCTTGGCTTTTCTGTATGTGAATGAGGCATTAGTCCATATTTTAATTTTCTTTTTAATATAGATATTTTTTGATTTACCAGACTGTAAGCCACAAACTAGTCATTTTTAATCTGTTAAATTGTTAATGCACTCCCCCCTTATTTTGTTCAATTGTCTGTTATAATGTTATCTGCTCCCTTTGTCTGCTGAATATCGCTTGTACGGACTTATACTGTTGTTCCACAAACTTTTGGAGATATACCATTTTTCTTTTTTTTCTCCACTTTCCATAAGTATTATGTCTTATAATTACTAATATATATGAGTTAAGTAAAAAGAATCTTCTAGTTTGTGGTTTACGGTCTGGTAAATCAAAAAGATATCAATTTAAATATGGACTTTTTTTCATCTCAGGTACTCAATTATGAAACAAGAATGAAAAGGTCTGAATAAATGTTGGAATGACGTAGTACAGGGGTCTTCAACGTTTTCAGGCCAAGGACCCCTTAGTTGAGAGAGAGATGAAGCAGGGACCCCCCACAACCAGTTCATATATTCCATATAGTTTCATCGTTTGACAGCACAATCATCAGTGTATTTTGTGTTTTCAGATATTTAACCACTTGAGCCATCATAACCTAATAAATTTGACCTTTCACTCTGTACTTAGTCTGCTCTTTTTCCCCTCTACACCAAAGCTCTTTGCCGAAAATAGCCGATCTACAACGCCTTGCACTGCGAGGCGTTGTGAGCTTGTAGATCGGCTATTTTTGGCTACAGGTCTCAGAATATGAACACTAGGGTTCAAGTTGTTAATATAAAAATTATTGGAAGATTTGGAGGACCCCCTGTAGTAACTCTGAGGACCCCCTAGGTGTCCCGGACCCCCTCTTGAAGACCCCTGATGTAGTACTTTCCCTGGACCAAGCAATGAACACTAAACAATTTGTTTGTTTCAGGTTTTTAGCAGCAACGGTTTTGTATTGTATTGTAATCACACCAGCAAAATAATTCAGTGTTTTAATGGCACCTGTCTTTTTAAACCTGCGATCATGCTGAAGGCTGAATAAACATACCGGTAAACGTACTCTAATCGCTATTATTTGAGTCATGTAAAATGTCATAACATCCTAGGCAGCCCTAGGCATGCCCAGATTCGGGACGATAGGGTTTGTGTGGTTAATTTTACAATAACACACACACACACACACACACACCTGGCACATGTTTTGTGGAGGCCTGCAGGCAGGACCCCCTCCAGCAGCAGAGAGCAGCCCCCGTTCCAGGGGTCCTCGGGGCAGCCTCGGCTCCTCAGCCAGCCCCCTCCCTCCAGAGGGTGGTTGTAGTAGAGCGGCTGCAGCTCCTGGGCACTGAGGTTGAACCAGCTCTGCCCTACCTCCCGCTGCAAGACACACACGAGCAACAACTATAATCGTTAGAGCAGGGGTCTTCCACGTTTTCAGGCCGAGGAGGACCCCTTAGTCGAGAGAGAGATGAAGCAGGGACCCCCACAACCCATAGATACCATACTGAGGTTTCGTCGTTTGACAGCAAAAGCGTCAGTGTGTTTTGGGTTCGTGTAAATTTGTGTTTCCAGATATTTAACCACTTGAACCGTCAATACTTGATAAACCTGATCTTTCACTCTGTACATAGTCTACTCTTTTTCCCCTCTACACAAAACCTCTTTGCCGAAAATAGCCGATCTACAAGCTCACAACGCCTCGCAGTGAGCTTGTAGATCTGCTATTTTTGGCTAAAGTTCCCCGAATAATGGACACTAGGGTTCTAGTGGTTAATAGAGGAAAGGAGGGGAAAAAAGCTTCTATCACACAAAGATTTGGAGGACCCCCTGTGGTAACTCTGAGGACCCCCTAGTTGTTACACGTCGCTCCAATGAACTGCAGCGGCGGATGAGGTATCTAGCTTTTTATATCTACCTCCCTCCCTTGCAGTACCTGTCCCCTCCAGTAGAGGGCCTTGCCGAAGCCCTGGCAGAAAGAGGAGATGAAGGGGAGGGGCGAGGAGGGCCGGTGGACGTACAAGAAGTCAGACAGCAGAGCCCAGAACCTGCAGACAGGATGGGACACAAACACAGTGCACTTGTTACTAGTCTCACTTGGCCAGACTGTTGACTCCCGCGATTTGCAAAATGCTCCCGTCATACAGTCTGGGGCGACGGAGGTCTTATAATGCAATGTTTCTCAAACTTTAAAGTGTCCCCTTAACTCTGACAGTGTACAAATGGAACCAAATGAACCCGGTAGGGTTCATTTGGTTCCATTTGTACACTGTCAGAGTTACAGACTTGTATTGGTCAATTTAGACCCTCCTAAAGGAACCCACAGGGTCCCTGGAATCCACTTTGAGAACCACTGTTATAATGAGTATCCGGAAGTGAAGCCTCCTCCCCACTTCCGCTTTGTTTCTAACATTGCACACTTTTATCCTAATATAAATAAAAATCATCTAAGCATATTTAGCTTGCTGCTTACCAGAAGTGACATTTTAAAATATATTTTCACGTATTTATATGAACGGAAATGCCAGCTTCCATTACTCGCCATTCAGGAGCTGCATTCAGAGATTGTGGAATTGTTGTCTGGCTACGCAAGACTAACTAACTTATTACCGCAGTGTGGAATGAACTAAACAGCTTATTCTCCATCTTTTTTTAGTCTGACAATCTGTGGAGAACACCCGTACAGTCTGAATGTCCTCGCCTCTGAGTGTGTGTACGTCTCCTTTAGATGCTGTTGCCTCCGACCATAATGGTTGAGAAGTGTGGAGCATAATGATTCACATTTGAACCACCAAAAGGAGGAAGTAGAGGGTGGGGGTGGCAGTAGCTCAGTGGGTAGAGCCATCTGGTTCCATCCACGGTTCCTCCTGTGTCAAATTGTCCTTGAACGGATGAGGAGGTTGGTGGCCGGTGCCTTGCATAGTTTTGTATTTGCCTCTGCTGTTAGGATATGCACGTAAAGCGCTTTGGATAAAGGCGCCACAGACATGCAGATCATTTTAATTAGTATTTTCTAGGAAGTACATGGATATGGTGGTGCCTTCGGAAAAATCTAGGTGTTGAGTGAAACCAAGTCAGTGAAGGTACAGGGAATGTTAAGGTGCTTCTAGTGCGCAAGTCTGCTGAGCATTCAAATGCTCATGGGCATTTCTCTCTTGCAGTGCTGTTTTTGACAGCAACTTTTAATTTACTTTTAGTGAGTTTACTTTACGGTCGTCTGCATTTTTTACGCGCTGGGAAACGCCACTTAACAGCCTCATTAGCATAATTTATGCGAACCACACCCACACACATTTCCAAACCATGCACCGCCCCCAATTTTCATACGTCGACTAAGCTCCTCCCCTTAATTTACATACGGTCGTCTGCATTTTTTACGCGCTGGAAAACCCACCTTAACGCCCTCATTAGCATAATGTATGCGAGCATAATGTATGCAAACCACGCCCACACGCATTTCCAAACCATGCCCCGCCCCCAATTTGCATATGTCGACTAAGCTCCTCCCCTTCATTTACATACGGTCGTCTGCATTTTTTACGCGCTGGGAAACGCCACTTAACAGCCTCATTAGCATAATTTATGCGAACCACACCCACACACATTTCCAAACCATGCACCGCCCCCAATTTTCATACGTCGACTAAGCTCCTCCCCTTCATTTACATACGGTCGTCTGCATTTTTTACGCGCTGGAAAACCCACCTTAACGCCCTCATTAGCATAATGTATGCGAGCATAATGTATGCAAACCACGCCCACACGCATTTCCAAACCATGCCCCGCCCCCAATTTGCATATGTCGACTAAGCTCCTCCCCTTCATTTACATACGGTCGTCTGCATTTTTTACGCGCTGGGAAACGCCACTTAACAGCCTCATTAGCATAATTTATGCGAACCACACCCACACACATTTCCAAACCATGCACCGCCCCCAATTTTCATACGTCGACTAAGCTCCTCCCCTTCATTTACATACGGTCGTCTGCATTTTTTACGCGCTGGAAAACCCACCTTAACGCCCTCATTAGCATAATGTATGCGAGCATAATGTATGCAAACCACGCCCACACGCATTTCCAAACCATGCCCCGCTCCCAATTTGCATATGTCGACTAAGCTCCTCCCCTTCATTTACATACGGTCGTCTGCATTTTTTACGCGCTGGGAAACGCCACTTAACAGCCTCATTAGCATAATTTATGCGAACCACACCCACACACATTTCCAAACCATGCACCGCCCCCAATTTTCATACGTCGACTAAGCTCCTCCCCTTCATTTACATACGGTCGTCTGCATTTTTTACGCGCTGGAAAACCCACCTTAACGCCCTCATTAGCATAATGTATGCGAGCATAATGTATGCAAACCACGCCCACACGCATTTCCAAACCATGCCCCGCCCCCAATTTGCATATGTCGACTAAGCTCCTCCCCTTCATTTACATACGGTCGTCTGCATTTTTTACGCGCTGGGAAACGCCACTTAACAGCCTCATTAGCATAATTTATGCGAACCACACCCACACACATTTCCAAACCATGCACCGCCCCCAATTTTCATACGTCGACTAAGCTCCTCCCCTTCATTTACATACGGTCGTCTGCATTTTTTACGCGCTGGAAAACCCACCTTAACGCCCTCATTAGCATAATGTATGCGAGCATAATGTATGCAAACCACGCCCACACGCATTTCCAAACCATGCCCCGCCCCCAATTTGCATATGTCGACTAAGCTCCTCCCCTTCATTTACATACGGTCGTCTGCATTTTTTACGCGCTGGGAAACGCCACTTAACAGCCTCATTAGCATAATTTATGCGAACCACACCCACACACATTTCCAAACCATGCACCGCCCCCAATTTTCATACGTCGACTAAGCTCCTCCCCTTCATTTACATACGGTCGTCTGCATTTTTTACGCGCTGGAAAACCCACCTTAACACCCTCATTAGCATAATGTATGCGAGCATAATGTATGCAAACCACGCCCACACGCATTTCCAAACAATGCCCGCCCCCAATTTGCATATGTCGACTAAGCTCCTCCCCTTCATTTACATACGGTCGTCTGCATTTTTTACGCGCTGGGAAACGCCACTTAACAGCCTCATTAGCATAATTTATGCGAACCACACCCACACACATTTCCAAACCATGCACCGCCCCCAATTTTCATACGTCGACTAAGCTCCTCCCCTTCATTTACATACGGTCGTCTGCATTTTTTACGCGCTGGAAAACCCACCTTAACGCCCTCATTAGCATAATGTATGCGAGCATAATGTATGCAAACCACGCCCACACGCATTTCCAAACCATGCCCCGCCCCCAATTTGCATATGTCGACTAAGCTCCTCCCCTTCATTTACATACGGTCGTCTGCATTTTTTACGCGCTGGGAAACGCCACTTAACAGCCTCATTAGCATAATTTATGCGAACCACACCCACACACATTTCCAAACCATGCACCGCCCCCAATTTTCATACGTCGACTAAGCTCCTCCCCTTCATTTACATACGGTCGTCTGCATTTTTTACGCGCTGGAAAACCCACCTTAACGCCCTCATTAGCATAATGTATGCGAGCATAATGTATGCAAACCACGCCCACACGCATTTCCAAACCATGCCCCGCCCCCAATTTGCATATGTCGACTAAGCTCCTCCCCTTCATTTACATACGGTCGTCTGCATTTTTTACGCGCTGGGAAACGCCACTTAACAGCCTCATTAGCATAATTTATGCGAACCACACCCACACACATTTCCAAACCATGCACCGCCCCCAATTTTCATACGTCGACTAAGCTCCTCCCCTTCATTTACATACGGTCGTCTGCATTTTTTACGCGCTGGAAAACCCACCTTAACGCCCTCATTAGCATAATGTATGCGAGCATAATGTATGCAAACCACGCCCACACGCATTTCCAAACCATGCCCCGCTCCCAATTTGCATATGTCGACTAAGCTCCTCCCCTTCATTTACATACGGTCGTCTGCATTTTTTACGCGCTGGGAAACGCCACTTAACAGCCTCATTAGCATAATTTATGCGAACCACACCCACACACATTTCCAAACCATGCACCGCCCCCAATTTTCATACGTCGACTAAGCTCCTCCCCTTCATTTACATACGGTCGTCTGCATTTTTTACGCGCTGGAAAACCCACCTTAACGCCCTCATTAGCATAATGTATGCGAGCATAATGTATGCAAACCACGCCCACACGCATTTCCAAACCATGCCCCGCCCCCAATTTGCATATGTCGACTAAGCTCCTCCCCTTCATTTACATACGGTCGTCTGCATTTTTTACGCGCTGGGAAACGCCACTTAACAGCCTCATTAGCATAATTTATGCGAACCACACCCACACACATTTCCAAACCATGCACCGCCCCCAATTTTCATACGTCGACTAAGCTCCTCCCCTTCATTTACATACGGTCGTCTGCATTTTTTACGCGCTGGAAAACCCACCTTAACGCCCTCATTAGCATAATGTATGCGAGCATAATGTATGCAAACCACGCCCACACGCATTTCCAAACCATGCCCCGCCCCCAATTTGCATATGTCGACTAAGCTCCTCCCCTTCATTTACATACGGTCGTCTGCATTTTTTACGCGCTGGGAAACGCCACTTAACAGCCTCATTAGCATAATTTATGCGAACCACACCCACACACATTTCCAAACCATGCACCGCCCCCAATTTTCATACGTCGACTAAGCTCCTCCCCTTCATTTACATACGGTCGTCTGCATTTTTTACGCGCTGGAAAACCCACCTTAACGCCCTCATTAGCATAATGTATGCGAGCATAATGTATGCAAACCACGCCCACACGCATTTCCAAACCATGCCCGCCCCCAATTTGCATATGTCGACTAAGCTCCTCCCCTTCATTTACATACGGTCGTCTGCATTTTTTACGCGCTGGGAAACGCCACTTAACAGCCTCATTAGCATAATTTATGCGAACCACACCCACACACATTTCCAAACCATGCACCGCCCCCAATTTTCATACGTCGACTAAGCTCCTCCCCTTCATTTACATACGGTCGTCTGCATTTTTTACGCGCTGGAAAACCCACCTTAACGCCCTCATTAGCATAATGTATGCGAGCATAATCTATGCAAACCACGCCCACACGCATTTCCAAACCATGCCCCGCCCCCAATTTGCAGACTAAGCTCCTCCCCTTCATTTACATACGGTCGTCTGCATTTTTTACGCGCTGGGAAACGCCACTTAACAGCCTCATTAGCATAATTTATGCGAACCACACCCACACACATTTCCAAACCATGCACCGCCCCCAATTTTCATACGTCGACTAAGCTCCTCCCCTTCATTTACATACGGTCGTCTGCATTTTTTACGCGCTGGAAAACCCACCTTAACGCCCTCATTAGCATAATGTATGCGAGCATAATGTATGCAAACCACGCCCACACGCATTTCCAAACCATGCCCCGCCCCCAATTTTCATACGTCGACTAAGCTCCTCCCCTTCATTTACATACGGTCGTCTGCATTTTTTACGCGCTGGAAAACCCACCTTAACGCCCTCATTAGCATAATGTATGCGAGCATAATCTATGCAAACCACGCCCACACGCATTTCCAAACCATGCCCCGCCCCCAATTTGCAGACTAAGCTCCTCCCCTTCATTTACATACGGTCGTCTGCATTTTTTACGCGCTGGGAAACGCCACTTAACAGCCTCATTAGCATAATTTATGCGAACCACACCCACACACATTTCCAAACCATGCACCGCCCCCAATTTTCATACGTCGACTAAGCTCCTCCCCTTCATTTACATACGGTCGTCTGCATTTTTTACGCGCTGGAAAACCCACCTTAACGCCCTCATTAGCATAATGTATGCGAGCATAATGTATGCAAACCACGCCCACACGCATTTCCAAACCATGCCCCGCCCCCAATTTGCATACGTCGACTAAGCTCCTCCCCTTCATTTACATACGGTCGTCTGCATTTTTTACGCGCTGGGAAACGCCACTTAACAGCCTCATTAGCATAATTTATGCGAACCACACCCACACACATTTCCAAACCATGCACCGCCCCCAATTTTCATACGTCGACTAAGCTCCTCCCCTTCATTTACATACGGTCGTCTGAATTTTTTACGCGCTGGGGAACCTACCTTAACACCCTCATTAGCATAATGTATGCGAGCATAATGTATGCGAACCACACCCAAACGCATTTCCAAACCATGCCCGCCCCCAATTTGCATACTTCGACTAAGCTCCTCCCCTTCATTTACATACGGCCGTCTGCATTTTTTACGCGCTGGGAAACGCCACTTAACAGCCTCATTTACATAATAATATGTAAATGAGACGCGTGCGTCTCATTTACATAATTAATGCAGACCACGCCCCAACCTAATTTGCATAATTAATGCAGACCACGCCCCCCAATTTAAATAATTACGCTAATTAGCTTCGCCCCCTGCATTCGCGTGTAATTAGCAACAAGACGCGCACGTCAAATGCATGTTGTGCAGTCTCATTTACATAATTAATGCAGACCACGCCCCAACCTCATTTGCATAATTAATGCCGACCACGCCCCCCACTTTGAATAATTAGGCTAATTAGCTCCGCCCCCTGCATTCGCGTGTAATTAGCAACAAGACGCGCGCGTCAAATGCATGTTGTGCAGTCTCATTTACATAATTAATGCAGACCACGCCCCAACCTCATTTGCATAATTAATGCCGACCACGCCCCCCACTTTGAATAATTAGGCTAATTAGCTCCGCCCCCTGCATTCGTGTGTAATTAGCAACAAGACGCGCGCGTCAAATGCATGTTGTGCAGTCTCATTAACATAATTAACGCAGACCACTACTTTTCCTTTTTTTTGCTCATTAACATAATTAACGCAGACCACGCCCCTCCTTAACATAATTAACGCAGACCACGCCCCCAACCTCATTAACATAATTATTTATTTATTTATTGAAGTAAGGAAGGAAGGAAGGAAGGAAGGAAGGAAAGAAAGAAAGAGAGAAAGAATTTGCCTAAATTTACGGGGTTCTTAACAAGGAGGCAATTAATTAATTAATTAATTAATTAATTAATGAATGAATGAATGAATTAATTAATTAATTGAGGCACGCACGCACGCACCACGCCCACACGCCCACACGCATTTCCAAACCATGCCCTGCCCCCCCCATTTGCATAAGTCGGCTTAATTTACATAATTAATGCGTGCGACGCCCACAAAACTCATTACGTTAGGCCCACTCGTTAAGTCAGACTCCTCCCTCTTGTTGAAACCACGCCCACTCGTTAATAGCAGATCTACAAGCTCACAACGCGTCTTGATGCGACGCGTTGTGAGCTTGTAGTTGAAACCACGCCCACTCGTTAAGTTCGACTCCACCCCTTGTATTTGCGTGTAATTAGCACGTCAGCGCGGTGACGAGAACGCTTGTCATGAGGCCTCATTTACAGGAAGGAAGGAAGGAAGGAAGGAAGGAAGGAAGGAAGGAAGGAAGGAAGGAAAGAAAGAAAGAAAGAAAGAATTTGCCTAAATGTGTGGGGTTCTTAACGAGGAGGCAGTAATTACGCACGCATGCATGCATGCATGCATGCATGCATGCATGCACACACACTTTCTTTTTTTATTTATTTATTTATTTATTTATTCATGTGTTCGTTCATTCATTATTTATTTATTTATTTATTTATTTAAATAAATACTCTGTTGCTAGTATCCACAACTTTCCAACATCCCATAATGCATTGCGCAGAAGTTGGATGGAGCTTCCGTGAGCTTGTATGTGTTATTTAATACCAGTAACACGAGAAGCCAGACAGCGAGTTTGGAGACGGTAGCACGCTGCAAAGCGGAGTTATGGCTCTTTAAAGCCCAGCCGATCGATAGGCAGACGCCTGGGGGGGGGGGGGGGGGGGGGCGGAGTCCAGGGGCGGAAATAAATAAATAATTAATTACATAAATAATCAGTCTCGGAAACAGTCGGGAAATAAATAAATAAATAATCAGTCTCGGAAACATAGTCGGGAAGTAAATAAATAAATAGATAAATAAATAATTAAACCAGTAAGACTCCCTAATATATACTGACTGCGTAGCGATTTGCGTGATTTTAGGGCAAAATCTGTAGGAGTAGTGTCCAAAAATGGGTTTTAAAAAATCGGCCTGAAGGTGGCGCTAAATGGGACAGATCCATGTTGATGACATGAGTGTAGAGCAAGTGTGTACCGATTTGTGTGATTTTAGGCCAAGATTTGTAGGAGCAGTGTCCAGAAAGAGTTTCGGCCTCATGGTGGCGCTAGAAGAGGAGGGCCATGTGAGAATCGATGGGTGGAGGGCAAGGACTGTCTGTGCAAAATTTGGCACGGATCGGGTCAGCCGTTGCGGAGATATGAGCAGGGCAAAAGTGTGACGGACAGACAGACACCTGGTCGAGGTTTCGATAGTAACTGCGACCTGACGGTCGCAATTTATCAGTCAGTGGCGGCGCAGTTGGGCCTGGTGTGGAGACAGGGAAATAATTCATTCAATAAATGAATAAAGCTCCTTTTAGTTGAGCTTGTACCAGTGAACTGTACTGTCATGAAACTTGTCATAAAGTCTTCAATCAATCACTCGATAAAGGGATCAATACTGCATTAGATAAATAACCCACATTTACCCAAAACAGCTGATCCACAAGCCCACATGCAGCCTTGTAGATCGGCTGTTTTTATTGTTTTAGTTTTTAAATTGTTTCCCCCTTTTTTCCCCCTGACTTAGTCTTTTCTAGGATCACCTTTTAGTTGAGCTTGTACCAGTGAACTGTACTGTCAATGACACTGTATACCTATGACAGTCCTATATCAATAATTAGTTCATTCGTGAATGACTTCCCTGTGGAAATAAGCCAAAAACATTACTAGGATCTCCTTTTAGTTGAGCTTGTACCAAATCATGTTTATTACGTATCTATCTATCTATCTTCCTAAGTCACATGCATTCACATTGCACTGAACGAACGCACGCACGCTGCGCAGGTCAGCTCAGCAGCTGGCTTTTTGTTTTTTGTTTTTTTTTCTTGTAAAGCTCCAGCCAGAGTCAGGCGCCGAGGTGGGGGGACGGCACCAAGCCGGACTTGCGAGCCCAGGCAGCGGCCGAAGGCCGCTGCCCCTCCCAACCCCCTGGAAGTGCGGTAGACTGCATGCCTCTAGAACCTATCAGTAGGTCCCCATCCATAGACGGCGCTGTAGCCAAGGAATTCTCCCCCAGTCACTCACCTGACACACCAGGAAGTGCAGTGCACCAGTCTGTGTTGGAGAAGAACATGCATGTTGCACTGCTGCTGCTGCCTCGAGGTAGAAAGGAATCACTCATCTATATACAGTATGTGTGTTAACTAACAGGGTTAAACTGCTCCACGTTGTCACAGTAATCATTGCTATAGAGTGTTTGTTCAGTAACAGTGTTAAACGGCTCTATATTGTGACAGGAATCGTTCCCACCGAGTCTTTGTTCACTAACAGTGTTACAGTGTGATATGAAAGAATCCACATGAGGGCAGTGTTTCCATTCTCAACTCACTGAGTTGAACAGAGGGCGGAACCCAATGCAATAACAAGTCCTATTATTTAGAAAGGAGTCACGTCAATGTCAGCATTTTTTTTCCCTCTCTTTTTGCCAACATTTTTTAAATCATTTTTTTAAATCATTTCACAATGTAAAAACAAAAATCCTTTTGAGAAAAATGTAATGACCTATACACAGTATCTATAGGCTGTGTCTGTGTATATTCTGAGTGTATTATGTATTTTCAAAGCGAACGTTTGTAACTCAAATTTTGCTTCTGGGTGGTCCCTGGAACTAGATATTTTGAAATGGGGGTCCGTGGCCAAATAAATATCATTTTGGGGGTCCTTCACATGAAATGGTTTGAGCACCACTGACATAGTAGTCTCTCAAGAACAGACTAACTGAGCTCCAGTTAAGTGAAAAGGACCTTTTCTTTGACGATGGCTGGCCAGATTGCTGACATAGAAACATAGGGTTTTTCAAAAAATCTTAGAATGATACAAAAGACACTTATAGAATCGGGTCAAAAAATTCTAATTTTCACGATTTTTCAAAAATAGCAGATCTACAAGCTCACAACGTGTCGCGACGCGATGTAAATCGGCAATTTTTTGGCAAAGACATTTGATAGAGTGAAAAAAAGATGTATCAAGTACATATATTATAAGTACCTTTTACCAATTATAGAGGGTTCAAGTGGTACCGGATATACAGCTCGGCTAATAAAAGGTGAATTGATCCCAGTGCATGACAGAGGAAGATAAATGTAATCGCCACGATACGATTATCGTGAGTGTTTTTGATCACGATAAACGGTGATATCGCGTAACGTACCATCCCTATTACCAAGTATGCTTCTGTGTACTTAAAAGTACTTCAAACTTATGCCACATCCCACTTATGACATTATATAATTGGACCAAAGGCATTGACATGACCATGACTATCACTCTTAATCCAGGGATGCCACAGTCCAAGGGTGCCTCAGAATAATCTGATAACATTTGGAATTCATCAGTATCACTTCACTATGCTTAGTAAAACAGACCTGATTTGCACTGTACTTGAGTTATTTTTCCATCTGCGGTCAACACTCTTCATCAAAAATGGCAGATCTACAAGCTCACGATGCCTTGTGAGCTTGTAGACCTACTATTCTTTGGTGAACCTTCCCACCCAGAATAGTGATGCTGGGGTTCAAGTGGTTAAACGTCAAGTCTAAAGTTATTTTCAGTCAGTTTTGAATGGAAACGGATATTTCTCCAATTAAGATTCTAAAAAAAGGGGTTGCCCCGAGTCAAAAAAAAAAGTTTGAAAACCCCTGTTTTAATCAGGATGCAATAGAGTAGAACAGTGGTTCTCAAAATGGATTCCAGGGACTCTGTGGGTTCCTTTTTAAGGGGGGTCTAAATTGACCCATGCAAGTCTTTAACTCTGACGGTGTACAAATGGAACCAAATGAACCCATTAGGGTTCATAACGGGTTCATTTGGTTCCATTTGTACACTGTCAGAGTTAAAGGGGAGACCTTGAAATTTGAATGTTTGAGAAACACCAGAGTATGCGTTGAATGCACTGTGACGCTCCCTCTATCCTCTCAGGTCAGGAGCTGTGGGTCAAGCGGCTGAAGTGGGCGGGGCTACCAGCCTTTAGCAAGCTGAGATGGACGGCCCTGGATGACCCCGCCTCCCCGGGCCTGACCGGAGCCTTCTGCAAGACCTACCACAACTTCTCCTTCTACTGGATCCTCAAAGCAGGACACATGGTAAACCATAGATTCTGTACTAGCCCATTTAGGCCCTGAACACATTATGACGCAATATTTTATGCTTTAAATATAAACAAATAGCAGATTTTTTTTTTTTTTTGGCTTTTTTATGCCTTTATTGATAGGACAGTAGACTGACAGGAAATGGGGAGAGAGATGGGGAATGACATGTGGCAAAGGTCGTCCGGATCGGGAATCGAACCGGCGACGCCAGCAGGCATCATAGCCTAGTATGTGGTATGCGCCTTGACCAACAGGCCAGCGGGCGCCCGACAAATAGCAGATCTACAAGCTCACAGCGCGCTGCGAGCTTGTAGATCTGCTATCTTTGAAAAATCGTGAAAATTAGAATTTTGACCCGATTCTATAAGTGTCTTTTGAAAAAGATTTTTGAAAAAAACCTATGTTTCTATGTCAGCAATCTGGCCAGCCATCGTCAAAGAAAAGGTCCTTTTCACTTAACTGGAGCTCAGTCAGTCTGTTCTTGAGAGACTACTATGTCAGTGGTGCTCAAACCTTTTCACGTGAAGGACCCCCAAAATGATATTTATTTGGCCACGGACCCCCATTTCAAAATATCTAGTTCCAGGGACCACCCAGAAGCAAAATTTGAGTTACAAACGTTCGCTTTGAAAATACATTATATTCAAAGATTTGCACACATTTTCACGACTTTTTTCAAAAATAGCAGATCTACAAGCTCGCAGCGCGGCACTCGGTGCCGCGCTGTGAGCTTGTATATCTGCTATTTTTCACTGGTTAAAGCAGTCAATAATTCTAGGCCTAAATGGGCTAGTAAGACTCCTCAGGGCAACATGCCAACAAGCCAAGAATTGGCACAACCTCCTATTACCCCTGTACTTCCCCTAACAGATTAACTTGAACATCATTTTTCAAAGGGCCCTGTGTGCCATTTAGATCAAAAAGATTTTGAAAAGATGTCAAAATGACCTGAGATCAGAGAGATGCTTTTCTCTGTGTGTTGGCTCCCTCGTGTGGCTGCTTGAGAAAATGCTCATTCTAGCTGGTGGACACTTTTCTTTTGTATTCATTCAGCTCTAGCTCTGGAACCATGTCCGATTGACAAAATTATTTTTGAATGAGGGGGGCCTCATTCAACAGTAAAGAAAAACATACAAAATCTTGGCACATGGACCTTGGAGCCATTTTTGCTTCTGGCACGGATAGAGTTAATATAGAAAAAAGAAACCTTCACATTTTGTTCATGTTGAAAAAATGGCACACTAGATGCGTTTACTGCACCGATCATCCAGATTTGGTTAACGTTTTTGCTGATTTGCTTTTGCCAGATTCCGTCAGACCAGGGACCCATGGCTTTACAGATGCTGAGGATGGTGACCCAGCGGGCCTGATCTCTCACGTCCCCCGGATGGCAGCTGGAATGCCTTGACAATCACAAATGGACACGTTATCAGCACTCCGATCAACCAAATTGTCACGTTTAATCGCATCTTTTTAAATCGTTGCTGTTTGAACAATAAAGTCATTTCTTTTTTGTAAATGCCGCTGGCCTTTTTTTGTTTGAGATAATATACATATTCTTGCTCATTGTAAAAGAAGTTGACAGGGAATTTTGTCAGGAGATGACTTTGTTTTTAATGAAATTAAGTCAATGTGGAGCAATATAATAAGCCTTCATCAATGTCTTCTTTATGGCAGGGGTCCCCCGATGATTAGCTTAATGTGCAATATTGTTTTCTCACTCAACAGTAAACAAACATACAGTATAGGTGTATACAAGCCAGGGTATCTGCACATTTCTAAAGATACAATTTAATTTGACTTTTTAATGCCAAATTATCAAATATGTAAATATTAGGCAAATATTGTGAAAATACAAGCTCACAAAGCCTGAGCTTATTTGCCTGTTTTCACTATATCAGTGGAACAAAGTCTGGGGTTCTTCCCAGTTCAAATATGATTCCATTATGGAACCTCACATTCTGTTCTGGTTACAAGTTGTACTGTACAAGTCTGGCTGTTGGTTGTGAGCAGTCTTTCAGTCCATTGTTGTAACATGTGAGTAACAGAGAACACTGCAGGACTTTAAAGCCATGCTATGTGGTGCCATTGAACAGCCAGAGTCTGCAGACAGGGCTTCTTTTCTTTCTCTCTGAGACAACTCGTACAGCGCTTCCTCAGGCTGGTGCAAACCCTGATTCCGTTGGTAAGATTGCAACACTCTTCTAGAAAGGGAGGAAGGTGAATGGCTCCCTGTCGGGACCAGGCCCACATGGATGGATTATAGACCAGGCTAAAGAGGCCCTTCACCCTTCATCTCCTGGCAGAGATAACAGTTTGATTGGTGGGGACCCCGTACCCTGACACTTACATTTTGTGAAACATGGTTCACAACGCCATGCTCACAACGCCTCGCAACGCTATTTTCACAATTTCTGCCCTCTATGCACTTACATTTTATGTTGGTTTGTTTACTGTTGAGTGAGAAAACAATGTTGCACATTAAGTTAATCATCTGGGGACCCCCCAAAATAATTTCATGTACAGTAAGCGGTGACCACATAAACTGGTTGAACCAACAGGGGCCCCCAAATAGCACCTTTTTTAAATGATTACAAAGTTATGTAAAATGGGATACTAATTAAGAATATTCATAGGTTGCATTTGTAGTCCTACAGCGGCCGTGTTGAGGACCAACACAAGTGTGCTGATTGGTGTAGATTAGAACATTAACCAATCAGACAACTGAAACACCTGTGCTGGTCCTCAACATGGACTGCGTAGGACTCCAAATGCAACCCATGAATACAGAGAACCTCAAATACAAATACACCGGAAAATATGAATACATATTGCATAGTGAATCAGAAACACATTATTGTTAATGTATTTCTGTCTCATGAAGATTTTCCCCAAGCAGACAAACTGAGACCCGAGTCCCTCATGATGACGACGTCTCCACCCTCTGCTCCTGGGTGTAGCTGAGGCTGCGTCTGCCCCAGTGGCTCTCTGGGACCAGGAAGCCCTCCCGCGTCACCGGCTCCACCAGCAGCTCCACCAGGCCCGGGGGCTCGGCCAGCGGCAGCTCCGTCACCCGGAACAGGGTGGAGTAGGAGCGGCCCACCAGCTCGGGCCGCCCCGGGGGCACCCGGGGGTCCGGCCCCCGCAGGCGTCGCCAGTACACCCTGAAGTGACGCGCCAGCCGCGCCGGGTAGCTCCAGCGCAGCGTGGCGTTGAGGACCAGGCTGCTGGCGTCGCTGCTGCTGCCGACGCTCCGCAGCCACACCACGTCGTAGATGCACACGCCCTGGACCGACTGGAGGGGAGCCGACAGGCTGGCCTCGTCCAGGACCTGATGGGGAGGGCAAAGAGACAGTAGATCAAAGCCCTGAATAGGGAATGAAGGAGGTTTATGTGTTAAATGTTATTAAATTACAGTAAAATAACTACAAATGCAACATTTAACATGGTCACTTTAACAAGGTATTATATTATATTCTCCACACTTGTATTCTCCCCAGCTTGACAAAATGGTATATTACCAGGTTCCGCAGGTCAGCTGCACAGGTGCAATGCATTATTGTTAATTGTGGCACGTTTACTAACATGCTAAGTTTAGCTGCACTTGAAAAACCATTCCAGCCCAAGAAACCATAGAAACCTGTGTAAAAAACTGACAAAAGTCTTCGTCTTTTTTTTTTTTCAGACATCTGCGAGGCGTTGTGAGCATGTAGATCTGCTATTTTCACAATATAACCGTGTTATCCAAAATGTAATGCCTATTTTCCATGAGGACTCCCATCTTTGCCATACCCTAGCTTTTGCTGAACTGACGCCACTGCAGTTTCCTGCACCCTTCCAGCATGTGCTACAGTAAATGGTAAATGGTGCATTTATATTGCGCCTTTATCCAAGGCGCTTTACGTAGATTGTGCATTGCATTCACCCATTCACACACCGATGGCAGGGGAAACCTAGCCTAGCTGAGCTAGACATCCCAGCCATGTTAAAACAAGGAGGGGATAGATACTGCAGTTAGTTAGCTAGATGCATTAGTATCTAGGCTGGCCCCAGGCTAGGGGAAACCATGCAAGGCACCAACCTGCTCACCGGGAGCAACTACGGGTTCAAAGTCTTGCTCAAGGACTCTTCGACACTTAACTCTGGGGGAGCCCGGGATCGAACTGGGAACCCTTCAGGAACCCCCCGTGTTCTAATGACGGGTTCTCTACCCCTGAGTAGTTTAATTGACTACATACAAATGGCCCATCCATTGTCACACTGTATTTCAAGACAAAGGTCGGGGAATGTATATCACCTGCCCCCCATATGCATATTGGTATTCAGGTGGAAAGTGCAGTCGTCCTGCATAGAGAATCATCCTCTGTGAACCACCATAATGTATAATACATAACCTGTACATATACAGTATAAACTGTCTTTCCTGGTATTATTAGCTGTGTATATTCTATAAATGGGACTGATCGCTACTGGGAGGTGAGTTGGGACTTGATCGCCCTGGCTGGGTCACCTGAGTGAGGGGTATGTTGTTCTATATTAAATACCAAATTACTTGTGAAAAGGTATTAAACATTGTTTTCAATAGACAAAGTAATTGCATAGCAAACAATACAACAGAGGATAATAGGCTACATTTAATTTTCAGTTGATCCAAAAGAAAAACCTTGTCAACCATGATATGGACAATTCTGTTATTTGTGTCATGTCGATGAGGTTCAGTAACTTGTTGCCCTAAGCAACTGGGAATTGATCATTTGCCCTTAGTGTGGGGATTTAAGGGGAGCAAATGCAAATTTCGTGCAAATTTGTCTTAAAGTGCAACACATTTTGCACAGATGTAGCCTAGGGCTTGCTCTAATGATTTAGCTAGGGCGCCCGAGCCGACGACCTTCGGGGCCGCCACAGCGGCCAAATCAAGTTGGCCTCCCATTGACTTTCTATACAGGAGGAAAATACCCAGAAAAAAAACTTTTTTCTGGGTATTTAAGTAGGATGTGAGGGGTCTAACTAGTGGTCTGTCATCATGTTGAATCCATTGCAAGCATTTGTTTTGCACAAAAAACATTCCTTGGGCTACAAATGGCCCCAGAGAACGATGGTTTAGTGATGAAAAGCGATGAGTCATCACTTTTCAGAGTTTTGTGGGTGTTTTCTGGAGCTGTGGTGCCCCCGAAGGTCGCCGACTCGGGCGCCCTACCTAAATCATTAGAGCATGCCCTGAGCTATCTGTGCAAAATTTTGCACTTTTAGACTGATTAGCACGAGAGAAAAAAAACCCTAAGGCCTCCGACTAACATGAATGCTCACCCATACATGCATCGTTTTCTGAGGCCATTTCTAGCCCAAGGAATGTTTTTTGTGCAAAACAAATGCCTGCAATGGATTCAGCATCATGACAAACCCCAAGTTATACCCCTCAGATCCTACTTAAATACCCAGAAAAAAAAAGGTTTTCTGGGTATTTTCCTCCTGTATAGAAAGTCAATGGGAGGCCAACTTGATTTGGCCGCTGTGGCGGCCCCGAAGGTCGTTGGCTCGGGCACCCTAGCTAAATCATTAGAGCAAGCTCTGGGCTACATCTGTGCAATTCTTTGCACTTTAAGACAAATTTGCACGAAATTAGCATTTGCTCCCCTTAAATCCCCACACTACCTTGGCTGTTGAGCTCCCTGTGGAAAACTGATAAACAGTGCCATCTTGTGGATAGAATTGAGAACGCATTACAATCACACTACTGGTTCAAATAATAGTGTGGACTGGACTGTGGATGATTAGATCCTCTGCTGTGCATAACAGGAAATTGAATATGTTTTAATTTTTAACATGCATCTTGTGTTCTTTATATTGTCTTTATAACCTGAAGTTTATTCAAAGCCGCAGTATGTGTTTGTTTTTTCAGACGGCTGAACATAAAGTCCTGTAAAATTGCATATAGTTTCGAAGAGGCTGAAATTGAATTGGTACCACATAGTTGGAATGACCCAAATGCATAGTTCTATGCCACCTGAATGGCAGGGATGAGCCATCGGAGTGATTAGCCTCCATCCATTCGTATGGATCTCCTCTTTACATTATTCTAGCATTCATAAATGCTATTCACTTAGCATGGACACAGAAGTTGTCTAGACCAGGGACGTGCTGGCCATTGGGAAAAGCGGGACAACTCCCGAATGGCCGGTTCATTCCCGGCCAGTCCAGGCCGGCCATTAGGAAAAAAATAAAATGTCGGCCTTCGTTCCATTTTGGGGGCTGGGCGGCCAACAAAGTAAATCGTCTCTGTCGGGCAGAAACCTTGTATCTCCAAGTTTCACATTTTTTCGCAAAGCAAAGCCCTGCTTCATCATACAAGGCTGTCGCACAAAAGTAGTGAAAACAGCAGATCTACAAGCACACAACGCCTCGCACTGCTGTTTTCGCTAGTTTAAATCATTTTTAAAATGGTTTTGGACATACAAGGTTTCCACCCGACGAAATATAACTCATGTAATTGGCCCACTGGCTTGTCACTTCTGAATGGCAAATCTTTGAGTAGCAGCAGCAGCGCTATAGAGAGAGATCTCTCTCTATAGCGCACAATGAGGGCCTCTACAACTCATTTTCCCGGGCTGAATCAGGGGCCCAGCATGTCCCTGGTCTAGACTAAACTCAAACATCATATAGCATCAAAACAACCTTTTGATATTTTTCAATAAGCTTCTGAAGACAAAAACCTTTATCAAAAGCACATTTTGTATATAAAACAAATTGTGACTGTGACTGTATATCCCTTGGGCACATTGGTTCCTGTGTGTTGTTTTGTTACAGTTATTTATAGTGGGAGATTAATGTGTTATGCCATACAATGTTATTGTTATATAATTCATTGTATGTGTTCAATACACCAACACAGAGCTTTGTCATCAGCGCGTCATAGCTGGGGGCGGAGTCAAGCGTGGGGGAAATATTTAACAACCCCCATTAGTAGAATGGGGTTTTCCGTGTTTTCAAATCCGATTTTTTAATAGTATAGCGATGTTTTAATTAATTGCAATGTCTTACATTGATTCCTTGGTTGCCAATGGACAAAAAATGATGCATTTAAAATTAAACAGCTTTGGGATTAAATATTGTCTGATATTATTAAGGACAGGTCGCATCATCAAAGACCATGGGTTATCTAGACTATCCGTCTGGTATTAGACACTGTTACATTTTTTTTATGATAAATTAAACTTATCGTATCAAAAAACGAAAAGCATTAATTAATCAATGATGGGTATAGAGCACATTAAATGAATTCCAGTTGTCTACAGCCATTAACAGCTTGTTATCATGCAAGGATTACACACTGACACAACGCAACACAACACAACACAATCCTATCCTAAATAGTTTCAAACCTGCAGAAAATACTTTTAAACTGGCGTCGATCCTGACATATATTCAAAGATCAGGTCTCTATCCTACTTGAACTCACTACGATGTGTTCTATAAACAACATTGACGACTTAACGACTGTTGTTTTTTGATATTAGAGTAAGTTTAATTGATCATATATTGTAAGGGTGTCTCTACTAGGTGATTAAAGACATAATGTAAACAGGTTTTGTAGCATAGAGGGAAGAGGGGGATCACGGGTGCGGTGCTTATATTGTGCAACTCTGACACATGCACGGGGGATAATCTGAGTCTGATTATAAACCACTTAATTACATTGATTCCTTACTGCAAATGGACAAAAAACTATCTGCAGTAGCATCGGGATTAATTGTTGTCCTTATAGGACTGGTCGGATCAATGCCATGGTTATCTGACTGATTTAATCACCTGGTAAGAGACACACTTTCACATTTTCATGAACATGATCAATTACACTAATCACAATATCAAAAAACAAAGGCCATTAATTCAGCAATGATGTTCATGGAACACGTACGGGAAGGACACAGGAGGAGGATGCCATTGTAAGTGTATTAGGCAATGGGAATGGGTTTAGACCATATTCACGTTTCAAATCTATTGACGACTAATGGGCCTGGCTGTTGGATTTATATTGTGGCACGTTTAATTGATCATATCTCATATTAATATTAGTGTCTCTACCAGGATTGAAATGAACACTGCATGTGCAAACATGTTTTTTTGTAACACAGGGAGTAGAGTAGATGGAGAGAAAAACAGATCTCCGATCTCAACTCATGCTTGTGTAACTTGGATAGCCTACAGAAACGACAGATCTCCATCTCAGTCAGTGCTTGTGTAATTTGCGGGGAATATATTAATCTGACTCTGATTACAAACCACTTGAACTCCGACTTCTATATCCTATATGCCAGGGAGAACATAACCGGGGTCCAACCTAGCTTGTTGATTTTTGGCACGGCATAGATTGGCAAAAATAGATTTGGTGTAGTAGACTGAATATCTGGTCAATTAACGTATAAAGAGTACAATTTGGGTCCCGTTTTATTCCAGAGGTTTTGATGAGGCAGGAGTAGTAGTTTAGACGAGGTGGCGAGGTACAGTAGCTCCGTGCTGCACAGCGGTGCGTTCAATCAATCAATCAGTCATCCATAATAGGCTTGTTATCTTAATAATAAGTGAACTTTCCGACGGCAAGTGAGCGATTGCGTTCCAGAAGTCCTTCTGATAGATTTTTCTTGGCTGTCGAGTGTTTTATCGTCCAAAAAAATCGCTCTGAACGTGATTAAAACGATAGTGTACTGTTTACGCTGTATTAACTCAATGGGGAAAGGCGGTTTGTTTTCCCCCACGCTCAAGGCGGATGTGACGTTTATGGGCGTTCCTTTCTAGCTCCGTGTTGGTGTATGCCCTGAGGCAAAGGAATATCAATGTGGTGAAAGAAATGCAAAATGCCCCCCTTTCCATGCCATACCTGAAGGCAGCATTCAAGAGAATCGTCTTGTCCAAACTCTCCTGAACTTCAATGCACCATCTTATGTTGAAAGAATTTCCCTCCCTGTGTGGAAATACATGCTGTGTGCCACATCTACAGTATTCACTTGATTATGCTTAGTTTAGTGTGTTATCGAACACAGAAAATAGCCGACCTCCAAGCTCACAACGCGTCGCCCTGTGACGCGCTGTGAGCTTGGAGGTCTGCTATTTTCAATATTTTCACCATAAGGCCCTTTTAGAAATGTCAGCCCCTGCCTCTCTAACATTCTCTGCACGCCCCTGCCTGAAGGGAACAGTCAAAAGGAAAAGAAGAAGAATATTGTCACGTGACCTCACCATGAACTCTCCCACTCGGCAGCTGAAGGGCGTGTCATGAGGCTCGCCCTCCCGCTCTATGATCACACACACCTCCCTCAGTGCACAGCCGAGCAGCTCCAACTGGGAACACCTGCCCACAGCGCCACCCACAGGAGACACACAGATTAGCTTTCTCAGTATCCTCCACTGATTTCAGTCATTGAATTGGATTCCATATAGAGATGTTGCTCTCGGAAAGGTGGCAAAGGTTACGTAGCATTTTTGAGAAGCTCCATATCTGTAGATTATATTTTGGTGTGATAACCCTTCCAGAGACACAGATAAATTGGTGTTATCAGCTGCTAAAGTTGTTGTCCCGTTAACTTTACAATACAGGAAAAACAAAAATGCAATAAAGTAATCTTCTTTAAAGGGATACTTTCACCTAAAGGGGTTGAGGGGCAGATTACACAGTGACATGAGCTTCTCTGAAAACGGTCTGAAACAGTCTGAAGCTCATGTCACAGTGTAATATGCCCCTCGCCCCCCAACAACAGCTGACCAGTACAGTAAGTAGTCATACAGTCAGGCTATACAGACAATTAATTTGATTGGCTTATAATTGCGCATCCCCACAATGACATCATAAAAATATTAACTTGTTTTTTAAGATGATTCTTAAAGTGACAGTAACCCTTTAGGTGAGTAGCATATGAGGGGTCAAACTAGGGGTTTTTCATGATTCTGAATCCATTGCAAGTATGTGTTTTGCACGAAAAACATTCCTTGGACTAAAATGGCCCCCACTAAACAGTGAAAAGTGATGACTCATCACTACTTTTCATCACTAAACCATTGTATTTATGTGTGGTTCCATTGTTGACAGGGTTCAAGGTTCAAGGTGGACTTTAATGTTACATGTTGCGTACAGGTACATAAGAGTAAAACTTAATTAGTTTGGCTTCCTTCAGACAATGCAGCAGTATGTATAATAACAATAAGAATGACAAAGAAAGATTTAAGCAAAAGAAAGTGTGCAAAAAACAAGAGCATCATCAAATATACATGTGCATAAAGGTTTGGTATTTTATACACACCAACAGCATTTTGTCTTTAACCTAACTGTGTGTAAACAACTTCACAGTGTATTCTATGAGCAACAGGTTAGTATATTCAACTTCACGTTATAGAGCAACAGGTTAGTATATTCAACTTCACGTTATATTCTATGTACAGAAGGTGCAGTTCAAGCATAATGGTGTAAGAAAGGGATGGAGGGGGGGACAGAGGGGGGCCTCACCTGACAGTCCAGCTGTCTGGATTCCACTGACCACACCTTTCAGAGAGCTGTTTAACCAAGTGGTGGCTGCTATCCAGAACTCTGGGAGACCTACTGGTGGCTGCACGCACGCACGCACGCACGCACGCACGCACGCAGGCACGCACGCACGCACGCACGCACGCACGCACGCACGCACGCACACACACACACACACACACACACACACACACACACACACACACACACACACACACACACACACACACACAGCTATTAGTAAAGTGTACGTGTGATTTGCACAGCAACACAAACTGGATTCCAGCACATATGCATTCGGTGCTCGACGCATAAAGACCGAACAGTGGAGAGTTTCACCTCCATGCTAAAGGCCCTTTCCCACTGGGCGCGATAAAGACAATGATAAAAAAATATATTGTTTTCCATTGAAGTGGATGGCAGTGTCCACACCACAATGATAAAGCAGTCATAATTGATGTGAACGCCGACATATCGTTATTGTTATCGTTATCTTTATCGTGTCCGGTGGGAATGAAGGTTAAATCTGTATTAAGCCTGCCGTCCCTATGTTGGCCATGTCAATATATGACTCAGGTGCTACTGTTCTAATTCAAATGCACCCCCATTCGAATTATATCAACATACTGAATGATACTTTGTCACGTCAGTAGCGGAGATACTGAGCTACCGGACGGGTTAATCACACCATTGATTGGGAGATAAATGACCTACCAACAGGGCTTAGTAGCTCCGCCATATCTATACTATAATTTTGCGAATGTCTGTCTGTCTGAGTGAGTGTCTGTCTCTCTGTCGGTCTGTCTGTCTGAGTGTCTGTCACAGCGTTTCTCCTCAGTGGCTGGAGCAATTGATCTGAAATCGCATCACCATTAGCATATGAACACACCTGACATAACTGTGAAGCCCGTTTGTCACTTTCACAAATCATATGCTGTATATTAGCATTTTTATGGTGTAACTACTATCTATTCTGCATCTAGCATGAGGCATATCTATTCTGCATCTAGCATGGGGCAACATGTTTAACCAGCTCTGTGTGTGTGTGTGTGCGTGCGTGTGCGTGTGGGGGGGGGGGGGGGGGGGTGTTGGCTGGCCCTCTTTCAGATGTTGTCATGTAGATCGGTACACAGTATCTCTGTAGCCATTAAACGAAACGGGTATTTCTTACATTGATGCTCCTACATATTATCATGCAAGCACCAGAAAGTTACTTTCCATCCCTCATAAACTGTGTGCACAGTGCACATCCCATAACCCACACACTGCACATCATTTCGGAGCTCATATCTTTGAACGGGTAAGGACTAGTAAACTATAGTTACTGACCATGACAGAGGCGCGCCGTCTCAGGCGACCTTGAGTCGCATAAGCCGACTCAAGTTGTAAACCAGGGGGCAGAATAGTAAATCTTCATTTCCCCGACTTTTGTAAACCCACTGAATGATGACAAAAACGATACAGCGAGTTACAGCTAAACGTAGACAAACTGTTTCAGGTACATTCTGTTCTGATATTATGGACAAAACGTAAAGACATTTTGGGGGAAATGGTCAAGGTTTATGTTGGCCACTTGTCTTGACCCTCTACACTTGACCAGAGTTGGCTCAGTACTTCTTGGACTGCTTTTTTCCTTCTACACTGAATCTCTTAGCCAAAATTTGCAGATCTACAAGCTCACAATGGGTCACCTTGGCACATGTTGGCTTGTATATCTGCTATTTTGGGACCCTCAAATAATATGGATGCTGGGGTAAGTGCTTAAATGCAGTGACTCTAATGCATTTACAGTATATCTCGTCCCTGACAGCTTGCAATGGTATTTAATATCAGGCTTTGTAAACCGTATACGTGAACTGGGTCATTAATCCTCCAGGACAGGTGCCTTCAATGTTTTAAGGCCATGGACCCCTTAGTTGAGAGCGAGAGACGAAGCAGGGACCCCCACAACCTTTTCATAGATTCCATATGGTTTCATTGTTTGAATATTTTGGATTCATGTAAATTCGTGCTTTCAGATACGTATTTAACCACTTGAACCGTCAATACATAACTTGACATTTCACTCTGTATTTAGTCTGCTCTTTTCCCCCTCTACACCAAACATCTGACATCTGACAACAGCGCGAGGCGTTGTGAGCTTGTAGATCTGCTATTTTTGGCTAAAGTTCTCCGAATATGGACACTTTGGTTCAAGTGGTTAATATAAAAAAATCACACCCGTGTGAACTGAGCGGTGGTCGTGGAGGCTGCGCAACAGCAAAACAAATATATATATATTGTGTGTGTGTGTGTGTGTGTGTGTGTGTGTGTGTGTGTGTGTGTGTGTGTGTGTGTGGGTGTCTGGCCTGGCCTGAACAACAGCGCCCCTCCCTTAACATGTGTGGTCACAAAAGGTACTGTAGGCTACATACAGACACGCATACAGACAGACAGACCCACACACACGGCCACGTATAGGAGCGTTTTGACCACCGCTCAAAAAGGAGAAAAGAAGTTTCTATATCACATAAAGATTTGGAGGACCCCTCCTGTAGTAACCCTGAGGACCCCCTATAGGGGTCCCGGACCCCCTGTTGTGTAAACGTACTGGAGACGTCCTGCACTGCCTTGTGCGTGCAGAGGCTGGCGTCTGTGGTCTTCAGCTCCAGAGACACCGTGATGCCTGGGGACAGCTTGTAGATGAGAGACACCATGGAGCTGGAAGCCAGCGGCACGTTCAGAGAGAACAGCCTGAGACGGAAACAGAGAGAGGGAGAGAGATATTGTCGTACAATTGAGTACCTGAGACGAATAACAGTCTAATGCTGCATTCACACTGAGAGAAGCCAAGCTAATGGTTTGCTTGGTAATTCAATGTATTCTCTATGCAAACCAGCTTTAAAAAATTCCAAGCTTTTTTTCCAGCTTGGACATTTTAAAAGCTGGTTTGCATAGAGAATACATTGAATTACCAAGCAAACCATTAGCTTGGCTTTTCTGTATGTGAATGAGGCATTAGTCCATATTTTAATTTTCTTTTTAATATAGATATTTTTTGATTTACCAGACTGTAAGCCACAAACTAGTCATTTTTAATCTGTTAAATTGTTAATGCACTCCCCCCTTATTTTGTTCAATTGTCTGTTATAATGTTATCTGCTCCCTTTGTCTGCTGAATATCGCTTGTACGGACTTATACTGTTGTTCCACAAACTTTTGGAGATATACCATTTTTCTTTTTTTTCTCCACTTTCCATAAGTATTATGTCTTATAATTACTAATATATATGAGTTAAGTAAAAAGAATCTTCTAGTTTGTGGTTTACGGTCTGGTAAATCAAAAAGATATCAATTTAAATATGGACTTTTTTTCATCTCAGGTACTCAATTATGAAACAAGAATGAAAAGGTCTGAATAAATGTTGGAATGACGTAGTACAGGGGTCTTCAACGTTTTCAGGCCAAGGACCCCTTAGTTGAGAGAGAGATGAAGCAGGGACCCCCCACAACCAGTTCATATATTCCATATAGTTTCATCGTTTGACAGCACAATCATCAGTGTATTTTGTGTTTTCAGATATTTAACCACTTGAGCCATCATAACCTAATAAATTTGACCTTTCACTCTGTACTTAGTCTGCTCTTTTTCCCCTCTACACCAAAGCTCTTTGCCGAAAATAGCCGATCTACAACGCCTTGCACTGCGAGGCGTTGTGAGCTTGTAGATCGGCTATTTTTGGCTACAGGTCTCAGAATATGAACACTAGGGTTCAAGTTGTTAATATAAAAATTATTGGAAGATTTGGAGGACCCCCTGTAGTAACTCTGAGGACCCCCTAGGTGTCCCGGACCCCCTCTTGAAGACCCCTGATGTAGTACTTTCCCTGGACCAAGCAATGAACACTAAACAATTTGTTTGTTTCAGGTTTTTAGCAGCAACGGTTTTGTATTGTATTGTAATCACACCAGCAAAATAATTCAGTGTTTTAATGGCACCTGTCTTTTTAAACCTGCGATCATGCTGAAGGCTGAATAAACATACCGGTAAACGTACTCTAATCGCTATTATTTGAGTCATGTAAAATGTCATAACATCCTAGGCAGCCCTAGGCATGCCCAGATTCGGGACGATAGGGTTTGTGTGGTTAATTTTACAATAACACACACACACACACACACACACCTGGCACATGTTTTGTGGAGGCCTGCAGGCAGGACCCCCTCCAGCAGCAGAGAGCAGCCCCCGTTCCAGGGGTCCTCGGGGCAGCCTCGGCTCCTCAGCCAGCCCCCTCCCTCCAGAGGGTGGTTGTAGTAGAGCGGCTGCAGCTCCTGGGCACTGAGGTTGAACCAGCTCTGCCCTACCTCCCGCTGCAAGACACACACGAGCAACAACTATAATCGTTAGAGCAGGGGTCTTCCACGTTTTCAGGCCGAGGAGGACCCCTTAGTCGAGAGAGAGATGAAGCAGGGACCCCCACAACCCATAGATACCATACTGAGGTTTCGTCGTTTGACAGCAAAAGCGTCAGTGTGTTTTGGGTTCGTGTAAATTTGTGTTTCCAGATATTTAACCACTTGAACCGTCAATACTTGATAAACCTGATCTTTCACTCTGTACATAGTCTACTCTTTTTCCCCTCTACACAAAACCTCTTTGCCGAAAATAGCCGATCTACAAGCTCACAACGCCTCGCAGTGAGCTTGTAGATCTGCTATTTTTGGCTAAAGTTCCCCGAATAATGGACACTAGGGTTCTAGTGGTTAATAGAGGAAAGGAGGGGAAAAAAGCTTCTATCACACAAAGATTTGGAGGACCCCCTGTGGTAACTCTGAGGACCCCCTAGTTGTTACACGTCGCTCCAATGAACTGCAGCGGCGGATGAGGTATCTAGCTTTTTATATCTACCTCCCTCCCTTGCAGTACCTGTCCCCTCCAGTAGAGGGCCTTGCCGAAGCCCTGGCAGAAAGAGGAGATGAAGGGGAGGGGCGAGGAGGGCCGGTGGACGTACAAGAAGTCAGACAGCAGAGCCCAGAACCTGCAGACAGGATGGGACACAAACACAGTGCACTTGTTACTAGTCTCACTTGGCCAGACTGTTGACTCCCGCGATTTGCAAAATGCTCCCGTCATACAGTCTGGGGCGACGGAGGTCTTATAATGCAATGTTTCTCAAACTTTAAAGTGTCCCCTTAACTCTGACAGTGTACAAATGGAACCAAATGAACCCGGTAGGGTTCATTTGGTTCCATTTGTACACTGTCAGAGTTACAGACTTGTATTGGTCAATTTAGACCCTCCTAAAGGAACCCACAGGGTCCCTGGAATCCACTTTGAGAACCACTGTTATAATGAGTATCCGGAAGTGAAGCCTCCTCCCCACTTCCGCTTTGTTTCTAACATTGCACACTTTTATCCTAATATAAATAAAAATCATCTAAGCATATTTAGCTTGCTGCTTACCAGAAGTGACATTTTAAAATATATTTTCACGTATTTATATGAACGGAAATGCCAGCTTCCATTACTCGCCATTCAGGAGCTGCATTCAGAGATTGTGGAATTGTTGTCTGGCTACGCAAGACTAACTAACTTATTACCGCAGTGTGGAATGAACTAAACAGCTTATTCTCCATCTTTTTTTAGTCTGACAATCTGTGGAGAACACCCGTACAGTCTGAATGTCCTCGCCTCTGAGTGTGTGTACGTCTCCTTTAGATGCTGTTGCCTCCGACCATAATGGTTGAGAAGTGTGGAGCATAATGATTCACATTTGAACCACCAAAAGGAGGAAGTAGAGGGTGGGGGTGGCAGTAGCTCAGTGGGTAGAGCCATCTGGTTCCATCCACGGTTCCTCCTGTGTCAAATTGTCCTTGAACGGATGAGGAGGTTGGTGGCCGGTGCCTTGCATAGTTTTGTATTTGCCTCTGCTGTTAGGATATGCACGTAAAGCGCTTTGGATAAAGGCGCCACAGACATGCAGATCATTTTAATTAGTATTTTCTAGGAAGTACATGGATATGGTGGTGCCTTCGGAAAAATCTAGGTGTTGAGTGAAACCAAGTCAGTGAAGGTACAGGGAATGTTAAGGTGCTTCTAGTGCGCAAGTCTGCTGAGCATTCAAATGCTCATGGGCATTTCTCTCTTGCAGTGCTGTTTTTGACAGCAACTTTTAATTTACTTTTAGTGAGTTTACTTTACGGTCGTCTGCATTTTTTACGCGCTGGGAAACGCCACTTAACAGCCTCATTAGCATAATTTATGCGAACCACACCCACACACATTTCCAAACCATGCACCGCCCCCAATTTTCATACGTCGACTAAGCTCCTCCCCTTAATTTACATACGGTCGTCTGCATTTTTTACGCGCTGGAAAACCCACCTTAACGCCCTCATTAGCATAATGTATGCGAGCATAATGTATGCAAACCACGCCCACACGCATTTCCAAACCATGCCCCGCCCCCAATTTGCATATGTCGACTAAGCTCCTCCCCTTCATTTACATACGGTCGTCTGCATTTTTTACGCGCTGGGAAACGCCACTTAACAGCCTCATTAGCATAATTTATGCGAACCACACCCACACACATTTCCAAACCATGCACCGCCCCCAATTTTCATACGTCGACTAAGCTCCTCCCCTTCATTTACATACGGTCGTCTGCATTTTTTACGCGCTGGAAAACCCACCTTAACGCCCTCATTAGCATAATGTATGCGAGCATAATGTATGCAAACCACGCCCACACGCATTTCCAAACCATGCCCCGCCCCCAATTTGCATATGTCGACTAAGCTCCTCCCCTTCATTTACATACGGTCGTCTGCATTTTTTACGCGCTGGGAAACGCCACTTAACAGCCTCATTAGCATAATTTATGCGAACCACACCCACACACATTTCCAAACCATGCACCGCCCCCAATTTTCATACGTCGACTAAGCTCCTCCCCTTCATTTACATACGGTCGTCTGCATTTTTTACGCGCTGGAAAACCCACCTTAACGCCCTCATTAGCATAATGTATGCGAGCATAATGTATGCAAACCACGCCCACACGCATTTCCAAACAATGCCCGCCCCCAATTTGCATATGTCGACTAAGCTCCTCCCCTTCATTTACATACGGTCGTCTGCATTTTTTACGCGCTGGGAAACGCCACTTAACAGCCTCATTAGCATAATTTATGCGAACCACACCCACACACATTTCCAAACCATGCACCGCCCCCAATTTTCATACGTCGACTAAGCTCCTCCCCTTCATTTACATACGGTCGTCTGCATTTTTTACGCGCTGGAAAACCCACCTTAACGCCCTCATTAGCATAATGTATGCGAGCATAATGTATGCAAACCACGCCCACACGCATTTCCAAACCATGCCCCGCCCCCAATTTGCATATGTCGACTAAGCTCCTCCCCTTCATTTACATACGGTCGTCTGCATTTTTTACGCGCTGGGAAACGCCACTTAACAGCCTCATTAGCATAATTTATGCGAACCACACCCACACACATTTCCAAACCATGCACCGCCCCCAATTTTCATACGTCGACTAAGCTCCTCCCCTTCATTTACATACGGTCGTCTGCATTTTTTACGCGCTGGAAAACCCACCTTAACGCCCTCATTAGCATAATGTATGCGAGCATAATGTATGCAAACCACGCCCACACGCATTTCCAAACCATGCCCCGCCCCCAATTTGCATATGTCGACTAAGCTCCTCCCCTTCATTTACATACGGTCGTCTGCATTTTTTACGCGCTGGGAAACGCCACTTAACAGCCTCATTAGCATAATTTATGCGAACCACACCCACACACATTTCCAAACCATGCACCGCCCCCAATTTTCATACGTCGACTAAGCTCCTCCCCTTCATTTACATACGGTCGTCTGCATTTTTTACGCGCTGGAAAACCCACCTTAACGCCCTCATTAGCATAATGTATGCGAGCATAATGTATGCAAACCACGCCCACACGCATTTCCAAACCATGCCCCGCTCCCAATTTGCATATGTCGACTAAGCTCCTCCCCTTCATTTACATACGGTCGTCTGCATTTTTTACGCGCTGGGAAACGCCACTTAACAGCCTCATTAGCATAATTTATGCGAACCACACCCACACACATTTCCAAACCATGCACCGCCCCCAATTTTCATACGTCGACTAAGCTCCTCCCCTTCATTTACATACGGTCGTCTGCATTTTTTACGCGCTGGAAAACCCACCTTAACGCCCTCATTAGCATAATGTATGCGAGCATAATGTATGCAAACCACGCCCACACGCATTTCCAAACCATGCCCCGCCCCCAATTTGCATATGTCGACTAAGCTCCTCCCCTTCATTTACATACGGTCGTCTGCATTTTTTACGCGCTGGGAAACGCCACTTAACAGCCTCATTAGCATAATTTATGCGAACCACACCCACACACATTTCCAAACCATGCACCGCCCCCAATTTTCATACGTCGACTAAGCTCCTCCCCTTCATTTACATACGGTCGTCTGCATTTTTTACGCGCTGGAAAACCCACCTTAACGCCCTCATTAGCATAATGTATGCGAGCATAATGTATGCAAACCACGCCCACACGCATTTCCAAACCATGCCCCGCCCCCAATTTGCATATGTCGACTAAGCTCCTCCCCTTCATTTACATACGGTCGTCTGCATTTTTTACGCGCTGGGAAACGCCACTTAACAGCCTCATTAGCATAATTTATGCGAACCACACCCACACACATTTCCAAACCATGCACCGCCCCCAATTTTCATACGTCGACTAAGCTCCTCCCCTTCATTTACATACGGTCGTCTGCATTTTTTACGCGCTGGAAAACCCACCTTAACGCCCTCATTAGCATAATGTATGCGAGCATAATGTATGCAAACCACGCCCACACGCATTTCCAAACCATGCCCGCCCCCAATTTGCATATGTCGACTAAGCTCCTCCCCTTCATTTACATACGGTCGTCTGCATTTTTTACGCGCTGGGAAACGCCACTTAACAGCCTCATTAGCATAATTTATGCGAACCACACCCACACACATTTCCAAACCATGCACCGCCCCCAATTTTCATACGTCGACTAAGCTCCTCCCCTTCATTTACATACGGTCGTCTGCATTTTTTACGCGCTGGAAAACCCACCTTAACGCCCTCATTAGCATAATGTATGCGAGCATAATCTATGCAAACCACGCCCACACGCATTTCCAAACCATGCCCCGCCCCCAATTTGCAGACTAAGCTCCTCCCCTTCATTTACATACGGTCGTCTGCATTTTTTACGCGCTGGGAAACGCCACTTAACAGCCTCATTAGCATAATTTATGCGAACCACACCCACACACATTTCCAAACCATGCACCGCCCCCAATTTTCATACGTCGACTAAGCTCCTCCCCTTCATTTACATACGGTCGTCTGCATTTTTTACGCGCTGGAAAACCCACCTTAACGCCCTCATTAGCATAATGTATGCGAGCATAATGTATGCAAACCACGCCCACACGCATTTCCAAACCATGCCCCGCCCCCAATTTTCATACGTCGACTAAGCTCCTCCCCTTCATTTACATACGGTCGTCTGCATTTTTTACGCGCTGGAAAACCCACCTTAACGCCCTCATTAGCATAATGTATGCGAGCATAATCTATGCAAACCACGCCCACACGCATTTCCAAACCATGCCCCGCCCCCAATTTGCAGACTAAGCTCCTCCCCTTCATTTACATACGGTCGTCTGCATTTTTTACGCGCTGGGAAACGCCACTTAACAGCCTCATTAGCATAATTTATGCGAACCACACCCACACACATTTCCAAACCATGCACCGCCCCCAATTTTCATACGTCGACTAAGCTCCTCCCCTTCATTTACATACGGTCGTCTGCATTTTTTACGCGCTGGAAAACCCACCTTAACGCCCTCATTAGCATAATGTATGCGAGCATAATGTATGCAAACCACGCCCACACGCATTTCCAAACCATGCCCCGCCCCCAATTTGCATACGTCGACTAAGCTCCTCCCCTTCATTTACATACGGTCGTCTGCATTTTTTACGCGCTGGGAAACGCCACTTAACAGCCTCATTAGCATAATTTATGCGAACCACACCCACACACATTTCCAAACCATGCACCGCCCCCAATTTTCATACGTCGACTAAGCTCCTCCCCTTCATTTACATACGGTCGTCTGAATTTTTTACGCGCTGGGGAACCTACCTTAACACCCTCATTAGCATAATGTATGCGAGCATAATGTATGCGAACCACACCCAAACGCATTTCCAAACCATGCCCGCCCCCAATTTGCATACTTCGACTAAGCTCCTCCCCTTCATTTACATACGGCCGTCTGCATTTTTTACGCGCTGGGAAACGCCACTTAACAGCCTCATTTACATAATAATATGTAAATGAGACGCGTGCGTCTCATTTACATAATTAATGCAGACCACGCCCCAACCTAATTTGCATAATTAATGCAGACCACGCCCCCCAATTTAAATAATTACGCTAATTAGCTTCGCCCCCTGCATTCGCGTGTAATTAGCAACAAGACGCGCACGTCAAATGCATGTTGTGCAGTCTCATTTACATAATTAATGCAGACCACGCCCCAACCTCATTTGCATAATTAATGCCGACCACGCCCCCCACTTTGAATAATTAGGCTAATTAGCTCCGCCCCCTGCATTCGCGTGTAATTAGCAACAAGACGCGCGCGTCAAATGCATGTTGTGCAGTCTCATTTACATAATTAATGCAGACCACGCCCCAACCTCATTTGCATAATTAATGCCGACCACGCCCCCCACTTTGAATAATTAGGCTAATTAGCTCCGCCCCCTGCATTCGTGTGTAATTAGCAACAAGACGCGCGCGTCAAATGCATGTTGTGCAGTCTCATTAACATAATTAACGCAGACCACTACTTTTCCTTTTTTTTGCTCATTAACATAATTAACGCAGACCACGCCCCTCCTTAACATAATTAACGCAGACCACGCCCCCAACCTCATTAACATAATTATTTATTTATTTATTGAAGTAAGGAAGGAAGGAAGGAAGGAAGGAAGGAAAGAAAGAAAGAGAGAAAGAATTTGCCTAAATTTACGGGGTTCTTAACAAGGAGGCAATTAATTAATTAATTAATTAATTAATTAATGAATGAATGAATGAATTAATTAATTAATTGAGGCACGCACGCACGCACCACGCCCACACGCCCACACGCATTTCCAAACCATGCCCTGCCCCCCCCATTTGCATAAGTCGGCTTAATTTACATAATTAATGCGTGCGACGCCCACAAAACTCATTACGTTAGGCCCACTCGTTAAGTCAGACTCCTCCCTCTTGTTGAAACCACGCCCACTCGTTAATAGCAGATCTACAAGCTCACAACGCGTCTTGATGCGACGCGTTGTGAGCTTGTAGTTGAAACCACGCCCACTCGTTAAGTTCGACTCCACCCCTTGTATTTGCGTGTAATTAGCACGTCAGCGCGGTGACGAGAACGCTTGTCATGAGGCCTCATTTACAGGAAGGAAGGAAGGAAGGAAGGAAGGAAGGAAGGAAGGAAGGAAGGAAGGAAGGAAGGAAAGAAAGAAAGAAAGAAAGAATTTGCCTAAATGTGTGGGGTTCTTAACGAGGAGGCAGTAATTACGCACGCATGCATGCATGCATGCATGCATGCATGCATGCACACACACTTTCTTTTTTTATTTATTTATTTATTTATTTATTCATGTGTTCGTTCATTCATTATTTATTTATTTATTTATTTATTTAAATAAATACTCTGTTGCTAGTATCCACAACTTTCCAACATCCCATAATGCATTGCGCAGAAGTTGGATGGAGCTTCCGTGAGCTTGTATGTGTTATTTAATACCAGTAACACGAGAAGCCAGACAGCGAGTTTGGAGACGGTAGCACGCTGCAAAGCGGAGTTATGGCTCTTTAAAGCCCAGCCGATCGATAGGCAGACGCCTGGGGGGGGGGGGGGGGGGGGCGGAGTCCAGGGGCGGAAATAAATAAATAATTAATTACATAAATAATCAGTCTCGGAAACAGTCGGGAAATAAATAAATAAATAATCAGTCTCGGAAACATAGTCGGGAAGTAAATAAATAAATAGATAAATAAATAATTAAACCAGTAAGACTCCCTAATATATACTGACTGCGTAGCGATTTGCGTGATTTTAGGGCAAAATCTGTAGGAGTAGTGTCCAAAAATGGGTTTTAAAAAATCGGCCTGAAGGTGGCGCTAAATGGGACAGATCCATGTTGATGACATGAGTGTAGAGCAAGTGTGTACCGATTTGTGTGATTTTAGGCCAAGATTTGTAGGAGCAGTGTCCAGAAAGAGTTTCGGCCTCATGGTGGCGCTAGAAGAGGAGGGCCATGTGAGAATCGATGGGTGGAGGGCAAGGACTGTCTGTGCAAAATTTGGCACGGATCGGGTCAGCCGTTGCGGAGATATGAGCAGGGCAAAAGTGTGACGGACAGACAGACACCTGGTCGAGGTTTCGATAGTAACTGCGACCTGACGGTCGCAATTTATCAGTCAGTGGCGGCGCAGTTGGGCCTGGTGTGGAGACAGGGAAATAATTCATTCAATAAATGAATAAAGCTCCTTTTAGTTGAGCTTGTACCAGTGAACTGTACTGTCATGAAACTTGTCATAAAGTCTTCAATCAATCACTCGATAAAGGGATCAATACTGCATTAGATAAATAACCCACATTTACCCAAAACAGCTGATCCACAAGCCCACATGCAGCCTTGTAGATCGGCTGTTTTTATTGTTTTAGTTTTTAAATTGTTTCCCCCTTTTTTCCCCCTGACTTAGTCTTTTCTAGGATCACCTTTTAGTTGAGCTTGTACCAGTGAACTGTACTGTCAATGACACTGTATACCTATGACAGTCCTATATCAATAATTAGTTCATTCGTGAATGACTTCCCTGTGGAAATAAGCCAAAAACATTACTAGGATCTCCTTTTAGTTGAGCTTGTACCAAATCATGTTTATTACGTATCTATCTATCTATCTTCCTAAGTCACATGCATTCACATTGCACTGAACGAACGCACGCACGCTGCGCAGGTCAGCTCAGCAGCTGGCTTTTTGTTTTTTGTTTTTTTTTCTTGTAAAGCTCCAGCCAGAGTCAGGCGCCGAGGTGGGGGGACGGCACCAAGCCGGACTTGCGAGCCCAGGCAGCGGCCGAAGGCCGCTGCCCCTCCCAACCCCCTGGAAGTGCGGTAGACTGCATGCCTCTAGAACCTATCAGTAGGTCCCCATCCATAGACGGCGCTGTAGCCAAGGAATTCTCCCCCAGTCACTCACCTGACACACCAGGAAGTGCAGTGCACCAGTCTGTGTTGGAGAAGAACATGCATGTTGCACTGCTGCTGCTGCCTCGAGGTAGAAAGGAATCACTCATCTATATACAGTATGTGTGTTAACTAACAGGGTTAAACTGCTCCACGTTGTCACAGTAATCATTGCTATAGAGTGTTTGTTCAGTAACAGTGTTAAACGGCTCTATATTGTGACAGGAATCGTTCCCACCGAGTCTTTGTTCACTAACAGTGTTACAGTGTGATATGAAAGAATCCACATGAGGGCAGTGTTTCCATTCTCAACTCACTGAGTTGAACAGAGGGCGGAACCCAATGCAATAACAAGTCCTATTATTTAGAAAGGAGTCACGTCAATGTCAGCATTTTTTTTCCCTCTCTTTTTGCCAACATTTTTTAAATCATTTTTTTAAATCATTTCACAATGTAAAAACAAAAATCCTTTTGAGAAAAATGTAATGACCTATACACAGTATCTATAGGCTGTGTCTGTGTATATTCTGAGTGTATTATGTATTTTCAAAGCGAACGTTTGTAACTCAAATTTTGCTTCTGGGTGGTCCCTGGAACTAGATATTTTGAAATGGGGGTCCGTGGCCAAATAAATATCATTTTGGGGGTCCTTCACATGAAATGGTTTGAGCACCACTGACATAGTAGTCTCTCAAGAACAGACTAACTGAGCTCCAGTTAAGTGAAAAGGACCTTTTCTTTGACGATGGCTGGCCAGATTGCTGACATAGAAACATAGGGTTTTTCAAAAAATCTTAGAATGATACAAAAGACACTTATAGAATCGGGTCAAAAAATTCTAATTTTCACGATTTTTCAAAAATAGCAGATCTACAAGCTCACAACGTGTCGCGACGCGATGTAAATCGGCAATTTTTTGGCAAAGACATTTGATAGAGTGAAAAAAAGATGTATCAAGTACATATATTATAAGTACCTTTTACCAATTATAGAGGGTTCAAGTGGTACCGGATATACAGCTCGGCTAATAAAAGGTGAATTGATCCCAGTGCATGACAGAGGAAGATAAATGTAATCGCCACGATACGATTATCGTGAGTGTTTTTGATCACGATAAACGGTGATATCGCGTAACGTACCATCCCTATTACCAAGTATGCTTCTGTGTACTTAAAAGTACTTCAAACTTATGCCACATCCCACTTATGACATTATATAATTGGACCAAAGGCATTGACATGACCATGACTATCACTCTTAATCCAGGGATGCCACAGTCCAAGGGTGCCTCAGAATAATCTGATAACATTTGGAATTCATCAGTATCACTTCACTATGCTTAGTAAAACAGACCTGATTTGCACTGTACTTGAGTTATTTTTCCATCTGCGGTCAACACTCTTCATCAAAAATGGCAGATCTACAAGCTCACGATGCCTTGTGAGCTTGTAGACCTACTATTCTTTGGTGAACCTTCCCACCCAGAATAGTGATGCTGGGGTTCAAGTGGTTAAACGTCAAGTCTAAAGTTATTTTCAGTCAGTTTTGAATGGAAACGGATATTTCTCCAATTAAGATTCTAAAAAAAGGGGTTGCCCCGAGTCAAAAAAAAAAGTTTGAAAACCCCTGTTTTAATCAGGATGCAATAGAGTAGAACAGTGGTTCTCAAAATGGATTCCAGGGACTCTGTGGGTTCCTTTTTAAGGGGGGTCTAAATTGACCCATGCAAGTCTTTAACTCTGACGGTGTACAAATGGAACCAAATGAACCCATTAGGGTTCATAACGGGTTCATTTGGTTCCATTTGTACACTGTCAGAGTTAAAGGGGAGACCTTGAAATTTGAATGTTTGAGAAACACCAGAGTATGCGTTGAATGCACTGTGACGCTCCCTCTATCCTCTCAGGTCAGGAGCTGTGGGTCAAGCGGCTGAAGTGGGCGGGGCTACCAGCCTTTAGCAAGCTGAGATGGACGGCCCTGGATGACCCCGCCTCCCCGGGCCTGACCGGAGCCTTCTGCAAGACCTACCACAACTTCTCCTTCTACTGGATCCTCAAAGCAGGACACATGGTAAACCATAGATTCTGTACTAGCCCATTTAGGCCCTGAACACATTATGACGCAATATTTTATGCTTTAAATATAAACAAATAGCAGATTTTTTTTTTTTTTTGGCTTTTTTATGCCTTTATTGATAGGACAGTAGACTGACAGGAAATGGGGAGAGAGATGGGGAATGACATGTGGCAAAGGTCGTCCGGATCGGGAATCGAACCGGCGACGCCAGCAGGCATCATAGCCTAGTATGTGGTATGCGCCTTGACCAACAGGCCAGCGGGCGCCCGACAAATAGCAGATCTACAAGCTCACAGCGCGCTGCGAGCTTGTAGATCTGCTATCTTTGAAAAATCGTGAAAATTAGAATTTTGACCCGATTCTATAAGTGTCTTTTGAAAAAGATTTTTGAAAAAAACCTATGTTTCTATGTCAGCAATCTGGCCAGCCATCGTCAAAGAAAAGGTCCTTTTCACTTAACTGGAGCTCAGTCAGTCTGTTCTTGAGAGACTACTATGTCAGTGGTGCTCAAACCTTTTCACGTGAAGGACCCCCAAAATGATATTTATTTGGCCACGGACCCCCATTTCAAAATATCTAGTTCCAGGGACCACCCAGAAGCAAAATTTGAGTTACAAACGTTCGCTTTGAAAATACATTATATTCAAAGATTTGCACACATTTTCACGACTTTTTTCAAAAATAGCAGATCTACAAGCTCGCAGCGCGGCACTCGGTGCCGCGCTGTGAGCTTGTATATCTGCTATTTTTCACTGGTTAAAGCAGTCAATAATTCTAGGCCTAAATGGGCTAGTAAGACTCCTCAGGGCAACATGCCAACAAGCCAAGAATTGGCACAACCTCCTATTACCCCTGTACTTCCCCTAACAGATTAACTTGAACATCATTTTTCAAAGGGCCCTGTGTGCCATTTAGATCAAAAAGATTTTGAAAAGATGTCAAAATGACCTGAGATCAGAGAGATGCTTTTCTCTGTGTGTTGGCTCCCTCGTGTGGCTGCTTGAGAAAATGCTCATTCTAGCTGGTGGACACTTTTCTTTTGTATTCATTCAGCTCTAGCTCTGGAACCATGTCCGATTGACAAAATTATTTTTGAATGAGGGGGGCCTCATTCAACAGTAAAGAAAAACATACAAAATCTTGGCACATGGACCTTGGAGCCATTTTTGCTTCTGGCACGGATAGAGTTAATATAGAAAAAAGAAACCTTCACATTTTGTTCATGTTGAAAAAATGGCACACTAGATGCGTTTACTGCACCGATCATCCAGATTTGGTTAACGTTTTTGCTGATTTGCTTTTGCCAGATTCCGTCAGACCAGGGACCCATGGCTTTACAGATGCTGAGGATGGTGACCCAGCGGGCCTGATCTCTCACGTCCCCCGGATGGCAGCTGGAATGCCTTGACAATCACAAATGGACACGTTATCAGCACTCCGATCAACCAAATTGTCACGTTTAATCGCATCTTTTTAAATCGTTGCTGTTTGAACAATAAAGTCATTTCTTTTTTGTAAATGCCGCTGGCCTTTTTTTGTTTGAGATAATATACATATTCTTGCTCATTGTAAAAGAAGTTGACAGGGAATTTTGTCAGGAGATGACTTTGTTTTTAATGAAATTAAGTCAATGTGGAGCAATATAATAAGCCTTCATCAATGTCTTCTTTATGGCAGGGGTCCCCCGATGATTAGCTTAATGTGCAATATTGTTTTCTCACTCAACAGTAAACAAACATACAGTATAGGTGTATACAAGCCAGGGTATCTGCACATTTCTAAAGATACAATTTAATTTGACTTTTTAATGCCAAATTATCAAATATGTAAATATTAGGCAAATATTGTGAAAATACAAGCTCACAAAGCCTGAGCTTATTTGCCTGTTTTCACTATATCAGTGGAACAAAGTCTGGGGTTCTTCCCAGTTCAAATATGATTCCATTATGGAACCTCACATTCTGTTCTGGTTACAAGTTGTACTGTACAAGTCTGGCTGTTGGTTGTGAGCAGTCTTTCAGTCCATTGTTGTAACATGTGAGTAACAGAGAACACTGCAGGACTTTAAAGCCATGCTATGTGGTGCCATTGAACAGCCAGAGTCTGCAGACAGGGCTTCTTTTCTTTCTCTCTGAGACAACTCGTACAGCGCTTCCTCAGGCTGGTGCAAACCCTGATTCCGTTGGTAAGATTGCAACACTCTTCTAGAAAGGGAGGAAGGTGAATGGCTCCCTGTCGGGACCAGGCCCACATGGATGGATTATAGACCAGGCTAAAGAGGCCCTTCACCCTTCATCTCCTGGCAGAGATAACAGTTTGATTGGTGGGGACCCCGTACCCTGACACTTACATTTTGTGAAACATGGTTCACAACGCCATGCTCACAACGCCTCGCAACGCTATTTTCACAATTTCTGCCCTCTATGCACTTACATTTTATGTTGGTTTGTTTACTGTTGAGTGAGAAAACAATGTTGCACATTAAGTTAATCATCTGGGGACCCCCCAAAATAATTTCATGTACAGTAAGCGGTGACCACATAAACTGGTTGAACCAACAGGGGCCCCCAAATAGCACCTTTTTTAAATGATTACAAAGTTATGTAAAATGGGATACTAATTAAGAATATTCATAGGTTGCATTTGTAGTCCTACAGCGGCCGTGTTGAGGACCAACACAAGTGTGCTGATTGGTGTAGATTAGAACATTAACCAATCAGACAACTGAAACACCTGTGCTGGTCCTCAACATGGACTGCGTAGGACTCCAAATGCAACCCATGAATACAGAGAACCTCAAATACAAATACACCGGAAAATATGAATACATATTGCATAGTGAATCAGAAACAAATTATTGTTAATGTATTTCTGTCTCATGAAGATTTTCCCCAAGCAGACAAACTGAGACCCGAGTCCCTCATGATGACGACGTCTCCACCCTCTGCTCCTGGGTGTAGCTGAGGCTGCGTCTGCCCCAGTGGCTCTCTGGGACCAGGAAGCCCTCCCGCGTCACCGGCTCCACCAGCAGCTCCACCAGGCCCGGGGGCTCGGCCAGCGGCAGCTCCGTCACCCGGAACAGGGTGGAGTAGGAGCGGCCCACCAGCTCGGGCCGCCCCGGGGGCACCCGGGGGTCCGGCCCCCGCAGGCGTCGCCAGTACACCCTGAAGTGACGCGCCAGCCGCGCCGGGTAGCTCCAGCGCAGCGTGGCGTTGAGGACCAGGCTGCTGGCGTCGCTGCTGCTGCCGACGCTCCGCAGCCACACCACGTCGTAGATGCACACGCCCTGGACCGACTGGAGGGGAGCCGACAGGCTGGCCTCGTCCAGGACCTGATGGGGAGGGCAAAGAGACAGTAGATCAAAGCCCTGAATAGGGAATGAAGGAGGTTTATGTGTTAAATGTTATTAAATTACAGTAAAATAACTACAAATGCAACATTTAACATGGTCACTTTAACAAGGTATTATATTATATTCTCCACACTTGTATTCTCCCCAGCTTGACAAAATGGTATATTACCAGGTTCCGCAGGTCAGCTGCACAGGTGCAATGCATTATTGTTAATTGTGGCACGTTTACTAACATGCTAAGTTTAGCTGCACTTGAAAAACCATTCCAGCCCAAGAAACCATAGAAACCTGTGTAAAAAACTGACAAAAGTCTTCGTCTTTTTTTTTTTTCAGACATCTGCGAGGCGTTGTGAGCATGTAGATCTGCTATTTTCACAATATAACCGTGTTATCCAAAATGTAATGCCTATTTTCCATGAGGACTCCCATCTTTGCCATACCCTAGCTTTTGCTGAACTGACGCCACTGCAGTTTCCTGCACCCTTCCAGCATGTGCTACAGTAAATGGTAAATGGTGCATTTATATTGCGCCTTTATCCAAGGCGCTTTACGTAGATTGTGCATTGCATTCACCCATTCACACACCGATGGCAGGGGAAACCTAGCCTAGCTGAGCTAGACATCCCAGCCATGTTAAAACAAGGAGGGGATAGATACTGCAGTTAGTTAGCTAGATGCATTAGTATCTAGGCTGGCCCCAGGCTAGGGGAAACCATGCAAGGCACCAACCTGCTCACCGGGAGCAACTACGGGTTCAAAGTCTTGCTCAAGGACTCTTCGACACTTAACTCTGGGGGAGCCCGGGATCGAACTGGGAACCCTTCAGGAACCCCCCGTGTTCTAATGACGGGTTCTCTACCCCTGAGTAGTTTAATTGACTACATACAAATGGCCCATCCATTGTCACACTGTATTTCAAGACAAAGGTCGGGGAATGTATATCACCTGCCCCCCATATGCATATTGGTATTCAGGTGGAAAGTGCAGTCGTCCTGCATAGAGAATCATCCTCTGTGAACCACCATAATGTATAATACATAACCTGTACATATACAGTATAAACTGTCTTTCCTGGTATTATTAGCTGTGTATATTCTATAAATGGGACTGATCGCTACTGGGAGGTGAGTTGGGACTTGATCGCCCTGGCTGGGTCACCTGAGTGAGGGGTATGTTGTTCTATATTAAATACCAAATTACTTGTGAAAAGGTATTAAACATTGTTTTCAATAGACAAAGTAATTGCATAGCAAACAATACAACAGAGGATAATAGGCTACATTTAATTTTCAGTTGATCCAAAAGAAAAACCTTGTCAACCATGATATGGACAATTCTGTTATTTGTGTCATGTCGATGAGGTTCAGTAACTTGTTGCCCTAAGCAACTGGGAATTGATCATTTGCCCTTAGTGTGGGGATTTAAGGGGAGCAAATGCAAATTTCGTGCAAATTTGTCTTAAAGTGCAACACATTTTGCACAGATGTAGCCTAGGGCTTGCTCTAATGATTTAGCTAGGGCGCCCGAGCCGACGACCTTCGGGGCCGCCACAGCGGCCAAATCAAGTTGGCCTCCCATTGACTTTCTATACAGGAGGAAAATACCCAGAAAAAAAACTTTTTTCTGGGTATTTAAGTAGGATGTGAGGGGTCTAACTAGTGGTCTGTCATCATGTTGAATCCATTGCAAGCATTTGTTTTGCACAAAAAACATTCCTTGGGCTACAAATGGCCCCAGAGAACGATGGTTTAGTGATGAAAAGCGATGAGTCATCACTTTTCAGAGTTTTGTGGGTGTTTTCTGGAGCTGTGGTGCCCCCGAAGGTCGCCGACTCGGGCGCCCTACCTAAATCATTAGAGCATGCCCTGAGCTATCTGTGCAAAATTTTGCACTTTTAGACTGATTAGCACGAGAGAAAAAAAACCCTAAGGCCTCCGACTAACATGAATGCTCACCCATACATGCATCGTTTTCTGAGGCCATTTCTAGCCCAAGGAATGTTTTTTGTGCAAAACAAATGCCTGCAATGGATTCAGCATCATGACAAACCCCAAGTTATACCCCTCAGATCCTACTTAAATACCCAGAAAAAAAAAGGTTTTCTGGGTATTTTCCTCCTGTATAGAAAGTCAATGGGAGGCCAACTTGATTTGGCCGCTGTGGCGGCCCCGAAGGTCGTTGGCTCGGGCACCCTAGCTAAATCATTAGAGCAAGCTCTGGGCTACATCTGTGCAATTCTTTGCACTTTAAGACAAATTTGCACGAAATTAGCATTTGCTCCCCTTAAATCCCCACACTACCTTGGCTGTTGAGCTCCCTGTGGAAAACTGATAAACAGTGCCATCTTGTGGATAGAATTGAGAACGCATTACAATCACACTACTGGTTCAAATAATAGTGTGGACTGGACTGTGGATGATTAGATCCTCTGCTGTGCATAACAGGAAATTGAATATGTTTTAATTTTTAACATGCATCTTGTGTTCTTTATATTGTCTTTATAACCTGAAGTTTATTCAAAGCCGCAGTATGTGTTTGTTTTTTCAGACGGCTGAACATAAAGTCCTGTAAAATTGCATATAGTTTCGAAGAGGCTGAAATTGAATTGGTACCACATAGTTGGAATGACCCAAATGCATAGTTCTATGCCACCTGAATGGCAGGGATGAGCCATCGGAGTGATTAGCCTCCATCCATTCGTATGGATCTCCTCTTTACATTATTCTAGCATTCATAAATGCTATTCACTTAGCATGGACACAGAAGTTGTCTAGACCAGGGACGTGCTGGCCATTGGGAAAAGCGGGACAACTCCCGAATGGCCGGTTCATTCCCGGCCAGTCCAGGCCGGCCATTAGGAAAAAAATAAAATGTCGGCCTTCGTTCCATTTTGGGGGCTGGGCGGCCAACAAAGTAAATCGTCTCTGTCGGGCAGAAACCTTGTATCTCCAAGTTTCACATTTTTTCGCAAAGCAAAGCCCTGCTTCATCATACAAGGCTGTCGCACAAAAGTAGTGAAAACAGCAGATCTACAAGCACACAACGCCTCGCACTGCTGTTTTCGCTAGTTTAAATCATTTTTAAAATGGTTTTGGACATACAAGGTTTCCACCCGACGAAATATAACTCATGTAATTGGCCCACTGGCTTGTCACTTCTGAATGGCAAATCTTTGAGTAGCAGCAGCAGCGCTATAGAGAGAGATCTCTCTCTATAGCGCACAATGAGGGCCTCTACAACTCATTTTCCCGGGCTGAATCAGGGGCCCAGCATGTCCCTGGTCTAGACTAAACTCAAACATCATATAGCATCAAAACAACCTTTTGATATTTTTCAATAAGCTTCTGAAGACAAAAACCTTTATCAAAAGCACATTTTGTATATAAAACAAATTGTGACTGTGACTGTATATCCCTTGGGCACATTGGTTCCTGTGTGTTGTTTTGTTACAGTTATTTATAGTGGGAGATTAATGTGTTATGCCATACAATGTTATTGTTATATAATTCATTGTATGTGTTCAATACACCAACACAGAGCTTTGTCATCAGCGCGTCATAGCTGGGGGCGGAGTCAAGCGTGGGGGAAATATTTAACAACCCCCATTAGTAGAATGGGGTTTTCCGTGTTTTCAAATCCGATTTTTTAATAGTATAGCGATGTTTTAATTAATTGCAATGTCTTACATTGATTCCTTGGTTGCCAATGGACAAAAAATGATGCATTTAAAATTAAACAGCTTTGGGATTAAATATTGTCTGATATTATTAAGGACAGGTCGCATCATCAAAGACCATGGGTTATCTAGACTATCCGTCTGGTATTAGACACTGTTACATTTTTTTTATGATAAATTAAACTTATCGTATCAAAAAACGAAAAGCATTAATTAATCAATGATGGGTATAGAGCACATTAAATGAATTCCAGTTGTCTACAGCCATTAACAGCTTGTTATCATGCAAGGATTACACACTGACACAACGCAACACAACACAACACAATCCTATCCTAAATAGTTTCAAACCTGCAGAAAATACTTTTAAACTGGCGTCGATCCTGACATATATTCAAAGATCAGGTCTCTATCCTACTTGAACTCACTACGATGTGTTCTATAAACAACATTGACGACTTAACGACTGTTGTTTTTTGATATTAGAGTAAGTTTAATTGATCATATATTGTAAGGGTGTCTCTACTAGGTGATTAAAGACATAATGTAAACAGGTTTTGTAGCATAGAGGGAAGAGGGGGATCACGGGTGCGGTGCTTATATTGTGCAACTCTGACACATGCACGGGGGATAATCTGAGTCTGATTATAAACCACTTAATTACATTGATTCCTTACTGCAAATGGACAAAAAACTATCTGCAGTAGCATCGGGATTAATTGTTGTCCTTATAGGACTGGTCGGATCAATGCCATGGTTATCTGACTGATTTAATCACCTGGTAAGAGACACACTTTCACATTTTCATGAACATGATCAATTACACTAATCACAATATCAAAAAACAAAGGCCATTAATTCAGCAATGATGTTCATGGAACACGTACGGGAAGGACACAGGAGGAGGATGCCATTGTAAGTGTATTAGGCAATGGGAATGGGTTTAGACCATATTCACGTTTCAAATCTATTGACGACTAATGGGCCTGGCTGTTGGATTTATATTGTGGCACGTTTAATTGATCATATCTCATATTAATATTAGTGTCTCTACCAGGATTGAAATGAACACTGCATGTGCAAACATGTTTTTTTGTAACACAGGGAGTAGAGTAGATGGAGAGAAAAACAGATCTCCGATCTCAACTCATGCTTGTGTAACTTGGATAGCCTACAGAAACGACAGATCTCCATCTCAGTCAGTGCTTGTGTAATTTGCGGGGAATATATTAATCTGACTCTGATTACAAACCACTTGAACTCCGACTTCTATATCCTATATGCCAGGGAGAACATAACCGGGGTCCAACCTAGCTTGTTGATTTTTGGCACGGCATAGATTGGCAAAAATAGATTTGGTGTAGTAGACTGAATATCTGGTCAATTAACGTATAAAGAGTACAATTTGGGTCCCGTTTTATTCCAGAGGTTTTGATGAGGCAGGAGTAGTAGTTTAGACGAGGTGGCGAGGTACAGTAGCTCCGTGCTGCACAGCGGTGCGTTCAATCAATCAATCAGTCATCCATAATAGGCTTGTTATCTTAATAATAAGTGAACTTTCCGACGGCAAGTGAGCGATTGCGTTCCAGAAGTCCTTCTGATAGATTTTTCTTGGCTGTCGAGTGTTTTATCGTCCAAAAAAATCGCTCTGAACGTGATTAAAACGATAGTGTACTGTTTACGCTGTATTAACTCAATGGGGAAAGGCGGTTTGTTTTCCCCCACGCTCAAGGCGGATGTGACGTTTATGGGCGTTCCTTTCTAGCTCCGTGTTGGTGTATGCCCTGAGGCAAAGGAATATCAATGTGGTGAAAGAAATGCAAAATGCCCCCCTTTCCATGCCATACCTGAAGGCAGCATTCAAGAGAATCGTCTTGTCCAAACTCTCCTGAACTTCAATGCACCATCTTATGTTGAAAGAATTTCCCTCCCTGTGTGGAAATACATGCTGTGTGCCACATCTACAGTATTCACTTGATTATGCTTAGTTTAGTGTGTTATCGAACACAGAAAATAGCCGACCTCCAAGCTCACAACGCGTCGCCCTGTGACGCGCTGTGAGCTTGGAGGTCTGCTATTTTCAATATTTTCACCATAAGGCCCTTTTAGAAATGTCAGCCCCTGCCTCTCTAACATTCTCTGCACGCCCCTGCCTGAAGGGAACAGTCAAAAGGAAAAGAAGAAGAATATTGTCACGTGACCTCACCATGAACTCTCCCACTCGGCAGCTGAAGGGCGTGTCATGAGGCTCGCCCTCCCGCTCTATGATCACACACACCTCCCTCAGTGCACAGCCGAGCAGCTCCAACTGGGAACACCTGCCCACAGCGCCACCCACAGGAGACACACAGATTAGCTTTCTCAGTATCCTCCACTGATTTCAGTCATTGAATTGGATTCCATATAGAGATGTTGCTCTCGGAAAGGTGGCAAAGGTTACGTAGCATTTTTGAGAAGCTCCATATCTGTAGATTATATTTTGGTGTGATAACCCTTCCAGAGACACAGATAAATTGGTGTTATCAGCTGCTAAAGTTGTTGTCCCGTTAACTTTACAATACAGGAAAAACAAAAATGCAATAAAGTAATCTTCTTTAAAGGGATACTTTCACCTAAAGGGGTTGAGGGGCAGATTACACAGTGACATGAGCTTCTCTGAAAACGGTCTGAAACAGTCTGAAGCTCATGTCACAGTGTAATATGCCCCTCGCCCCCCAACAACAGCTGACCAGTACAGTAAGTAGTCATACAGTCAGGCTATACAGACAATTAATTTGATTGGCTTATAATTGCGCATCCCCACAATGACATCATAAAAATATTAACTTGTTTTTTAAGATGATTCTTAAAGTGACAGTAACCCTTTAGGTGAGTAGCATATGAGGGGTCAAACTAGGGGTTTTTCATGATTCTGAATCCATTGCAAGTATGTGTTTTGCACGAAAAACATTCCTTGGACTAAAATGGCCCCCACTAAACAGTGAAAAGTGATGACTCATCACTACTTTTCATCACTAAACCATTGTATTTATGTGTGGTTCCATTGTTGACAGGGTTCAAGGTTCAAGGTGGACTTTAATGTTACATGTTGCGTACAGGTACATAAGAGTAAAACTTAATTAGTTTGGCTTCCTTCAGACAATGCAGCAGTATGTATAATAACAATAAGAATGACAAAGAAAGATTTAAGCAAAAGAAAGTGTGCAAAAAACAAGAGCATCATCAAATATACATGTGCATAAAGGTTTGGTATTTTATACACACCAACAGCATTTTGTCTTTAACCTAACTGTGTGTAAACAACTTCACAGTGTATTCTATGAGCAACAGGTTAGTATATTCAACTTCACGTTATAGAGCAACAGGTTAGTATATTCAACTTCACGTTATATTCTATGTACAGAAGGTGCAGTTCAAGCATAATGGTGTAAGAAAGGGATGGAGGGGGGGACAGAGGGGGGCCTCACCTGACAGTCCAGCTGTCTGGATTCCACTGACCACACCTTTCAGAGAGCTGTTTAACCAAGTGGTGGCTGCTATCCAGAACTCTGGGAGACCTACTGGTGGCTGCACGCACGCACGCACGCACGCACGCACGCACGCAGGCACGCACGCACGCACGCACGCACGCACGCACGCACGCACGCACACACACACACACACACACACACACACACACACACACACACACACACACACACACACACACACACACACAGCTATTAGTAAAGTGTACGTGTGATTTGCACAGCAACACAAACTGGATTCCAGCACATATGCATTCGGTGCTCGACGCATAAAGACCGAACAGTGGAGAGTTTCACCTCCATGCTAAAGGCCCTTTCCCACTGGGCGCGATAAAGACAATGATAAAAAAATATATTGTTTTCCATTGAAGTGGATGGCAGTGTCCACACCACAATGATAAAGCAGTCATAATTGATGTGAACGCCGACATATCGTTATTGTTATCGTTATCTTTATCGTGTCCGGTGGGAATGAAGGTTAAATCTGTATTAAGCCTGCCGTCCCTATGTTGGCCATGTCAATATATGACTCAGGTGCTACTGTTCTAATTCAAATGCACCCCCATTCGAATTATATCAACATACTGAATGATACTTTGTCACGTCAGTAGCGGAGATACTGAGCTACCGGACGGGTTAATCACACCATTGATTGGGAGATAAATGACCTACCAACAGGGCTTAGTAGCTCCGCCATATCTATACTATAATTTTGCGAATGTCTGTCTGTCTGAGTGAGTGTCTGTCTCTCTGTCGGTCTGTCTGTCTGAGTGTCTGTCACAGCGTTTCTCCTCAGTGGCTGGAGCAATTGATCTGAAATCGCATCACCATTAGCATATGAACACACCTGACATAACTGTGAAGCCCGTTTGTCACTTTCACAAATCATATGCTGTATATTAGCATTTTTATGGTGTAACTACTATCTATTCTGCATCTAGCATGAGGCATATCTATTCTGCATCTAGCATGGGGCAACATGTTTAACCAGCTCTGTGTGTGTGTGTGTGCGTGCGTGTGCGTGTGGGGGGGGGGGGGGGGGGGTGTTGGCTGGCCCTCTTTCAGATGTTGTCATGTAGATCGGTACACAGTATCTCTGTAGCCATTAAACGAAACGGGTATTTCTTACATTGATGCTCCTACATATTATCATGCAAGCACCAGAAAGTTACTTTCCATCCCTCATAAACTGTGTGCACAGTGCACATCCCATAACCCACACACTGCACATCATTTCGGAGCTCATATCTTTGAACGGGTAAGGACTAGTAAACTATAGTTACTGACCATGACAGAGGCGCGCCGTCTCAGGCGACCTTGAGTCGCATAAGCCGACTCAAGTTGTAAACCAGGGGGCAGAATAGTAAATCTTCATTTCCCCGACTTTTGTAAACCCACTGAATGATGACAAAAACGATACAGCGAGTTACAGCTAAACGTAGACAAACTGTTTCAGGTACATTCTGTTCTGATATTATGGACAAAACGTAAAGACATTTTGGGGGAAATGGTCAAGGTTTATGTTGGCCACTTGTCTTGACCCTCTACACTTGACCAGAGTTGGCTCAGTACTTCTTGGACTGCTTTTTTCCTTCTACACTGAATCTCTTAGCCAAAATTTGCAGATCTACAAGCTCACAATGGGTCACCTTGGCACATGTTGGCTTGTATATCTGCTATTTTGGGACCCTCAAATAATATGGATGCTGGGGTAAGTGCTTAAATGCAGTGACTCTAATGCATTTACAGTATATCTCGTCCCTGACAGCTTGCAATGGTATTTAATATCAGGCTTTGTAAACCGTATACGTGAACTGGGTCATTAATCCTCCAGGACAGGTGCCTTCAATGTTTTAAGGCCATGGACCCCTTAGTTGAGAGCGAGAGACGAAGCAGGGACCCCCACAACCTTTTCATAGATTCCATATGGTTTCATTGTTTGAATATTTTGGATTCATGTAAATTCGTGCTTTCAGATACGTATTTAACCACTTGAACCGTCAATACATAACTTGACATTTCACTCTGTATTTAGTCTGCTCTTTTCCCCCTCTACACCAAACATCTGACATCTGACAACAGCGCGAGGCGTTGTGAGCTTGTAGATCTGCTATTTTTGGCTAAAGTTCTCCGAATATGGACACTTTGGTTCAAGTGGTTAATATAAAAAAATCACACCCGTGTGAACTGAGCGGTGGTCGTGGAGGCTGCGCAACAGCAAAACAAATATATATATATTGTGTGTGTGTGTGTGTGTGTGTGTGTGTGTGTGTGTGTGTGTGTGTGTGTGTGTGTGGGTGTCTGGCCTGGCCTGAACAACAGCGCCCCTCCCTTAACATGTGTGGTCACAAAAGGTACTGTAGGCTACATACAGACACGCATACAGACAGACAGACCCACACACACGGCCACGTATAGGAGCGTTTTGACCACCGCTCAAAAAGGAGAAAAGAAGTTTCTATATCACATAAAGATTTGGAGGACCCCTCCTGTAGTAACCCTGAGGACCCCCTATAGGGGTCCCGGACCCCCTGTTGTGTAAACGTACTGGAGACGTCCTGCACTGCCTTGTGCGTGCAGAGGCTGGCGTCTGTGGTCTTCAGCTCCAGAGACACCGTGATGCCTGGGGACAGCTTGTAGATGAGAGACACCATGGAGCTGGAAGCCAGCGGCACGTTCAGAGAGAACAGCCTGAGACGGAAACAGAGAGAGGGAGAGAGATATTGTCGTACAATTGAGTACCTGAGACGAATAACAGTCTAATGCTGCATTCACACTGAGAGAAGCCAAGCTAATGGTTTGCTTGGTAATTCAATGTATTCTCTATGCAAACCAGCTTTAAAAAATTCCAAGCTTTTTTTCCAGCTTGGACATTTTAAAAGCTGGTTTGCATAGAGAATACATTGAATTACCAAGCAAACCATTAGCTTGGCTTTTCTGTATGTGAATGAGGCATTAGTCCATATTTTAATTTTCTTTTTAATATAGATATTTTTTGATTTACCAGACTGTAAGCCACAAACTAGTCATTTTTAATCTGTTAAATTGTTAATGCACTCCCCCCTTATTTTGTTCAATTGTCTGTTATAATGTTATCTGCTCCCTTTGTCTGCTGAATATCGCTTGTACGGACTTATACTGTTGTTCCACAAACTTTTGGAGATATACCATTTTTCTTTTTTTTCTCCACTTTCCATAAGTATTATGTCTTATAATTACTAATATATATGAGTTAAGTAAAAAGAATCTTCTAGTTTGTGGTTTACGGTCTGGTAAATCAAAAAGATATCAATTTAAATATGGACTTTTTTTCATCTCAGGTACTCAATTATGAAACAAGAATGAAAAGGTCTGAATAAATGTTGGAATGACGTAGTACAGGGGTCTTCAACGTTTTCAGGCCAAGGACCCCTTAGTTGAGAGAGAGATGAAGCAGGGACCCCCCACAACCAGTTCATATATTCCATATAGTTTCATCGTTTGACAGCACAATCATCAGTGTATTTTGTGTTTTCAGATATTTAACCACTTGAGCCATCATAACCTAATAAATTTGACCTTTCACTCTGTACTTAGTCTGCTCTTTTTCCCCTCTACACCAAAGCTCTTTGCCGAAAATAGCCGATCTACAACGCCTTGCACTGCGAGGCGTTGTGAGCTTGTAGATCGGCTATTTTTGGCTACAGGTCTCAGAATATGAACACTAGGGTTCAAGTTGTTAATATAAAAATTATTGGAAGATTTGGAGGACCCCCTGTAGTAACTCTGAGGACCCCCTAGGTGTCCCGGACCCCCTCTTGAAGACCCCTGATGTAGTACTTTCCCTGGACCAAGCAATGAACACTAAACAATTTGTTTGTTTCAGGTTTTTAGCAGCAACGGTTTTGTATTGTATTGTAATCACACCAGCAAAATAATTCAGTGTTTTAATGGCACCTGTCTTTTTAAACCTGCGATCATGCTGAAGGCTGAATAAACATACCGGTAAACGTACTCTAATCGCTATTATTTGAGTCATGTAAAATGTCATAACATCCTAGGCAGCCCTAGGCATGCCCAGATTCGGGACGATAGGGTTTGTGTGGTTAATTTTACAATAACACACACACACACACACACACACCTGGCACATGTTTTGTGGAGGCCTGCAGGCAGGACCCCCTCCAGCAGCAGAGAGCAGCCCCCGTTCCAGGGGTCCTCGGGGCAGCCTCGGCTCCTCAGCCAGCCCCCTCCCTCCAGAGGGTGGTTGTAGTAGAGCGGCTGCAGCTCCTGGGCACTGAGGTTGAACCAGCTCTGCCCTACCTCCCGCTGCAAGACACACACGAGCAACAACTATAATCGTTAGAGCAGGGGTCTTCCACGTTTTCAGGCCGAGGAGGACCCCTTAGTCGAGAGAGAGATGAAGCAGGGACCCCCACAACCCATAGATACCATACTGAGGTTTCGTCGTTTGACAGCAAAAGCGTCAGTGTGTTTTGGGTTCGTGTAAATTTGTGTTTCCAGATATTTAACCACTTGAACCGTCAATACTTGATAAACCTGATCTTTCACTCTGTACATAGTCTACTCTTTTTCCCCTCTACACAAAACCTCTTTGCCGAAAATAGCCGATCTACAAGCTCACAACGCCTCGCAGTGAGCTTGTAGATCTGCTATTTTTGGCTAAAGTTCCCCGAATAATGGACACTAGGGTTCTAGTGGTTAATAGAGGAAAGGAGGGGAAAAAAGCTTCTATCACACAAAGATTTGGAGGACCCCCTGTGGTAACTCTGAGGACCCCCTAGTTGTTACACGTCGCTCCAATGAACTGCAGCGGCGGATGAGGTATCTAGCTTTTTATATCTACCTCCCTCCCTTGCAGTACCTGTCCCCTCCAGTAGAGGGCCTTGCCGAAGCCCTGGCAGAAAGAGGAGATGAAGGGGAGGGGCGAGGAGGGCCGGTGGACGTACAAGAAGTCAGACAGCAGAGCCCAGAACCTGCAGACAGGATGGGACACAAACACAGTGCACTTGTTACTAGTCTCACTTGGCCAGACTGTTGACTCCCGCGATTTGCAAAATGCTGCCGTCATACAGTCTGGGGCGACGGAGGTCTTATAATGCAATGTTTCTCAAACTTTAAAGTGTCCCCTTAACTCTGACAGTGTACAAATGGAACCAAATGAACCCGGTAGGGTTCATTTGGTTCCATTTGTACACTGTCAGAGTTACAGACTTGTATTGGTCAATTTAGACCCTCCTAAAGGAACCCACAGGGTCCCTGGAATCCACTTTGAGAACCACTGTTATAATGAGTATCCGGAAGTGAAGCCTCCTCCCCACTTCCGCTTTGTTTCTAACATTGCACACTTTTATCCTAATATAAATAAAAATCATCTAAGCATATTTAGCTTGCTGCTTACCAGAAGTGACATTTTAAAATATATTTTCACATATTTATATGAACGGAAATGCCAGCTTCCATTACTCGCCATTCAGGAGCTGCATTCAGAGATTGTGGAATTGTTGTCTGGCTACGCAAGACTAACTAACTTGTTACCGCAGTGTGGAATGAACTAAACAGCTTATTCTCCATCTTTTTTTAGTCTGACAATCTGTGGAGAACACCCGTACAGTCTGAATGTCCTCGCCTCTGAGTGTGTGTACGTCTCCTTTAGATGCTGTTGCCTCCGACCATAATGGTTGAGAAGTGTGGAGCATAATAATTCACATTTGAACCACCAAAAGGAGGAAGTAGAGGGTGGGGGTGGCAGTAGCTCAGTGGGTAGAGCCATCTGGTTCCATCCACGGTTCCTCCTGTGTCAAATTGTCCTTGAACGGATGAGGAGGTTGGTGGCTGGTGCCTTGCATAGTTTTGTATTTGCCTCTGCTGTTAGGATATGCACGTAAAGCGCTTTGGATAAAGGCGCCACAGACATGCAGATCATTTTGATTAGTATTTTCTAGGAAGTACATGGATATGGTGGTGCCTTCGGAAAATCTAGGTGTTGAGTGAAACCAAGTCAGTGAAGGTACAGGGAATGTTAAGGTGCTTCTAGTGCGCAAGTCTGCTGAGCATTCAAATGCTCATGGGCATTTCTCTCTTGCAGTGCTGTTTTTGACAGCAACTTTTAATTTACTTTTAGTCATAGTCTTTTGAATAAAATGTCATTTAGTTTTAGTCATAATTTAGTCACCTGAAAGGTTTGAGTTTTAGTCTAATTTTAGTCGACTAAATATCGTAAGATTTTAGGCGACGAAAATGTATTTTGGCAGGCCTTGATGATATTGTAATGGCTGATTTTACACTTGGTTGCGTGCTGAAAATAGCCAATCTACAAGCTCACAACGCGTCGCAACGATCCCAGTGATCCCAGTGCATGACGGAGGATAATTTCACAATAAATTAAATCTCAACAATACGATTATCGTGAGAGTTTCTTTTATCACGATAAACGATAATATCGCTTATTGTTCCATCCCTACATTACAATACCTGAAAGGGGGGATAAAGTGAGTGTGGAAATAATGTACTGACGACACAGAGCTGCTGCTGGACCTTAAGGAGCACATGGATGACGTCATGTTCCACTGAGCATCCGTTCTGTCTTTGTCTCAAGCAGCATTATTATTATATAACTTCCAAAGCTGTCGTCGTTGTCATGCTCTGTTCTTTGTATATTCTTTTTGCCCCCATACATTTTTCTTTTCTTTTTTTTGTTTTGTACTGGTATTATTAATAATAGCAGATGTGTTGCCTTTGATATCTTATTTTAAAAGAAATAAAAGTTTAAAGTTGTAAATATTTCTTTTTTTGTGTATTTGTTTTATTGTGTGTGTGTGTGTGTGTGTGTGTGTGTGTGTGTGTGTGTGTGTGTGTGTGTGTGTGTGTGTGTTTGCTCAAGATTTTCTGACTACATTTTTACAGCACCTTGTAAATAGTTTTCTTTGTGTTGTATCTCTTATGTGGACACGAATCAATTATTAACTGTGTGTGTGGGCGCTAGAGAGTGATCAAGTGAATACTTGATGTGTATTGTAAGAGACACAGCTGCTATAATGTATTATGTCCAGTAACATGCAAAACCATTTAATTAAGAGATTGGTTCTGGAATTTAAGATTTTGGTGCACATATTTGGTGGCCGTACCTGGAACCAGGACTTCAATGATCTGTGGGAATTCAATCCAGAGACTTCTCCAGGAAGAAGGTTGAGCCTAAGGGGAAAGAGTCAAAAATAGCAGATTTACAAGTTCATTCATGCTGCGCTATGAACTTGCATATCTGCTATTTTTGAATAGCTAGAGAAATCTGAAATGACACAGACCCTTTCCCGGTTTTAAAGGGATATTTCATTTTTGGGGAAAATGAGAAAAAAGTTATACAACTAGAAAATATTGTTCCTTCGAAACAATTGTGGGCTCGCTTCAAGCCAGAAAACAATGTCTATAAAAGTACAAAATGTCAAGATCGCAGGCAGTGCTCTCTTTGACGTTACTGAAATTAGCTGCATGCATGATTTGAGGCATTTTGTTCCAAAAATGTGTTATGCAAAAGTTGACCCGCTGGTGGCGCTATAACAGGCCAATGTGAGAAGGGAGGCATCTGTTCCTTGACCTAGTGGGAATGTGCTTGCAAGATTTCACGCATATCGCAGGCTGTATTCATGAATTAATTAAAAAATAAAGTGTGCGTGCGTGCGTGTGTGCGTGAATGAATGAATAAATAATAAAGTGTGCGTGCGTGCACGTGCGTTCGTTCGTTCGCTCGTTCGTTTGCACTTTATTTATTTATTCATTCATTCATTGAATGAATGCGTTCGTGGAACGAATGCTCACTACGGTCGTCTGTATTTTTTAAGCCCTGGGAAACCTACCTTAACGCCCTCATTAGCATAATGTATGCGAGCATAATGTATGCGCACCACGCCCACACGCATTTCCAAACCATGCCCCGCCCCCAATTTGCATATGTCGTCTAAGCTCCTCCCCTTCATTTACATACTGCCGTCTGCATTTTTTACGCGCTGGGAAAGGCCACTTAACAGCCTCATTAGCATAATTTATGCGAACCACACCCACACGCATTTCCAAAACATGCACCACCCCCAATTTGCATACGTCGACTAAGCTCCTCCCCTTCATTTACATACGGTCGTCTGCATTTTTTACGCGCTGGAAAACCCACCTTAACGCCCTCATTAGCATAATGTATGCAAGCATAATCTATGCAAACCACGCCCACACGCATTTCCAAACCATGCCCCGCCCCCAATTTGCATACGTCCACTAAGCTCCTCCCCTTCATTTACATACGGTCATCTGCATTTTTTACGCGCTGGGAAACCTGTCTTAACGCCCTCATTAGCATAATGTATGCGAGCATAATGTATGCGCACCACGCCCACACGCATTTCCAAACCATGCCCCGCCCCCAATTTGCATATGTCGACTAAGCTCCTCCCCTTCATTTACATACGGTCGTCTGCATTTTTTACGCGCTGGGAAACGCCACTTAACAGCCTCATTAGCATAATTTATGCGAACCACACCCACACACATTTCCAAACCATGCACCGCCCCCAATTTTCATACGTCGACTAAGCTCCTCCCCTTCATTTACATACGGTCGTCTGCATTTTTTACGCGCTGGAAAACCCACCTTAACGCCCTCATTAGCATAATGTATGCGAGCATAATCTATGCAAACCACGCCCACACGCATTTCCAAACCATGCCCCGCCCCCAATTTGCATATGTCGACTAAGCTCCTCCCCTTCATTTACATACGGTCGTCTGCATTTTTTACGCGCTGGGAAACGCCACTTAACAGCCTCATTAGCATAATTTATGCGAACCACACCCACACACATTTCCAAACCATGCACCGCCCCCAATTTTCATACGTCGACTAAGCTCCTCCCCTTCATTTACATACGGTCGTCTGCATTTTTTACGTGCTGGAAAACCCACCTTAACGCCCTCATTAGCATAATGTATGCGAGCATAATCTATGCAAACCACGCCCACACGCATTTCCAAACCATGCCCCGCCCCCAATTTGCATACGTCCACTAAGCTCCTCCCCTTCATTTACATACGGTCATCTGCATTTTTTACGCGCTGGGAAACCTGTCTTAACGCCCTCATTAGCATAATGTATGCGAGCATAATGTATGCGCACCACGCCCACACGCATTTCCAAACCATGCCCCGCCCCCAATTTGCATATGTCGTCTAAGCTCCTCCCCTTCATTTACATACTGCCGTCTGCATTTTTTACGCGCTGGGAAAGGCCACTTAACAGCCTCATTAGCATAATTTATGCGAACCACACCCACACGCATTTCCAAAACATGCACCACCCCCAATTTGCATACGTCCACTAAGCTCCTCCCCTTCATTTACATACGGTCGTCTGCTTTTTTTACGCACTGGGAAACCTGCCTTAACGCCCTCATTAGCATAATGTATGCGAGCATAATGTATGCGCACCACGCCCACACGCATTTCCAAACCACGCCCCGCCCCCAATTTGCATATGTCGACTAAGCTCCTCCCCTTCATTTACATACGGCCGCCTGCATTTTTTACGCGCTGGGAAACGCCACTTAACAGCCTCATTAGCATAATTTATGCGGACCACACCCACACGCATTTCCAAACCATGCCCCGCCCCCAATTTTTTTAAGTCGACTAAACTCCTCCCCTTCATTTACATACGGTCGTCTGCTTTTTTTTACGCGCTGGGAAACCTACCTTAACGCCCTCATTAGCATAATGTATGTGAGCATAATGTATGCGCACCACGCCCACACGCATTTCCAAACCACGCCCCGCCCCCAATTTGCATATGTCGACTAAGCTCCTCCCCTTCATTTACATACGGCCGCCTGCATTTTTTACGCGCTGGGAAACGCCACTTAACAGCCTCATTAGCATAATTTATGCGGACCACACCCACACGCATTTCCAAACCATGCCCCGCCCCCAATTTTTTTAAGTCGACTAAACTCCTCCCCTTCATTTACATACGGTCGTCTGCTTTTTTTACGCGCTGGGAAACCTGCCTTAACGCCCTCATTAGCATAATGTATGTGAGCATAATGTATGCGCACCACGCCCACACGTATTTCCAAACCATGCCCCGCCCCCAATTTGCATATGTCGTCTAAGCTCCTCCCATTCATTTACATACTGCCATCTGCATTTTTTACGCGCTGGGAAAGGCCACTTAACAGCCTCATTAGCATAATTTATGCGAACCACACCCACACGCATTTCCAAACCATGCCCCGCCCCCAATTTGCAAACGTCCACGAAGCTCCTCCCCTTCATTTACAAACGGTACGGTCGTCTGCTTTTTTTACGCGCTGCGAAACCTGCCTTAACGACCTCATTAGCATAATGTATGCGAGCATAATGTATGCGCACCACGCCCACACGTATTTCTAAAACATGCCCCGCCCCCAATTTGCATATGTCGTCTAAGCTCCTCCCCTTCATTTACATACGGTCGTCTGCATTTTTTACGCGCTGGGAAACGCCACTTAACTGCCTCATTAGCATAATTAATGCGAACCACACCCACACGCATTTCCAAACCATGCCCCGCCCCAATTTGCATACGTCCACTAAGCTCCTCCCCTTCATTTACATACGGTCGTCTGCTTTTTTTACGCGCTGCAAAACCTGCCTTAACGCCCTCATTAGCATAATGTATGCGAGCATAATGTATGCGCACCACGCCCACACGTATTTCCAAAAATGCACCGCCCCCAATTTGCATACGTCCACTAAGCTCCTCCCCTTCATTTACATACGGTCGTCTGCATTTGTCTGTCATTAAGTTAGATTCCTCCCACTCATTAAGTTAGACTCCTCCCTCTTGTTGAAACCATGCCCACTCATTAATAGCAGATCTACAAGCTCACAACGCGTCGCGATGCGACGCGTTGTGAGCTTGTAGATCATTACGTTACGGCCACTCATTAAGTTAGACTCCTCCTCTTGTTGAAACCACGCCCACTCATTAAGTTAGACTCCTCCCACTCATTAAGTTTGACTCCACCCCTTGTATTTGCGTGTAATTACACGGTCAGCGCGGTGACGAGAACGCTTGTCATGCGACCTCTTTTACATATTAATGCAGACCACGCCCCCAACCTCATTGACATAATTAATGCAGACCACGCCCCCAATTTGAATAATTAGGCTAATTAGCCCCGCCCCCCTGCATTCGCGTGTAATTAGCAACAAATGCAAGTTGTGCAGTCTCACGCGATGACACCCTCGGGGACCGCTATTTATTTATTTATTTATTTATTTATTTATGAAGGAAGGAAGGAAGGAAGGAAGGAAGGAAGGAAGGAAGGAAGAAAGAAAGAAAGAAAGAAAAGAAAGAAAGAAAGAAAGAAAGAAAGAAAGAAGAAGAAAGAAGAAAGAAAGAAAGAAAGAAAGAAAGAAAGAAAGAAAGAAAGGTTGCACGCTATTTAATTATTTATTTATTTATTTATTTATTTATTTATGAAGGAAGGAAGGAAGGAAGGAAGGAAGGAAGAAAGAAAGAAAGAAAGAAAGAAAGAAAGAAAGAAAGAAAGAAAGAAAGAAAGAAAGAAAAGAAAGAAAAGAAGAAAGAAAGAAAGGTTGCACGCTATTAATTATTTATTTATTTATTTATTTATTTATTGAAGGAAGGAAGGAAGGAAGGAAGGAAAGAAAGGTTGCACGCTATTTAATTATTTATTTATTTATTTATTGAAGGAAGGAAGGAAGGAAGGAAGGAAGGAAGGAAGGAAGAAAGATGTACGCTATTTGTTTATATATATCTATTTATTTATCTATTTATTTAGCCGATAGGCAGACGCCTGGGGGAGGGGGGAGGGGGGGGGGTGGGGGGGGGGGGCGGAGACCCGATTCCGGATAAGCGGTTGAAGATGGATGGATGGATGGATGGATGGATGGATGGATGGATGGATGGATGGATGGATGGATGGAAGGAAACATAGTCGGGAGGGAAATAAATAAATAAATAAATGAATGAATGAATGAATGAATGAATGAATGAATGAATAAATAAATAAATAAATAAATAAATAAATAAATAAATAAATAAATAAATAAATAGTCAGTCTCGACAGGGGCCTCATATAATAATAATAATTAATGAAATAAATAAAGCTCCTTTTAGTTGACCTTGTACCAGTGAGCCCAGCCAGTGCAGGGGGCGGGGCCATAATTAATTAATTAATTATTTAAAGAATCAGTAGCCTACGCAGTCGGGGGAAAGTTAGTTGCCGGGGCCAATGTGTCCTTTCGGCCTGGTGCAGACAGGGAAATAATTAATTCATTCATTCATTAATTAAATAAATACAGCCAAGGAGTGTTGTGTGTGTGTGTGTGTGTGTGTGTGTGTGTGTGTGTGTGTGTGTGTGTGTGTGTGCAACGTTTGGCATGGATAAATAAATAATTAAACCAGTAAGACTCCCTAATATATACTGTGTGGCGATTTGCGTGATTTTAGGGCAAAATCTGTAGGAGTAGTGTCCAGAATGGGTTTCGCCTCATGGTGGCGCTAGAAGAGGAGGAGAGAATCGATGGGTGGAGGGCAAGGACTGTCTGTGCAAAATTTGGCACGGATCGGCCAGCGGTTGCAGAGATAGGTTGCAGAGATATGAGCAGTGCAAAAGTGTGACGGACATACAGACAGCTGGTCGAGGTTTCGATAGTAACTGCGACCTGACGGTCGCAATCATTCATTTGTCAGCCTCGACAGTGGCGGCGCCCAAAACAGCTGATCCACAAGCTCACATATGCAGCCTTGTAGATCGGCTGTTTTTATTGTTTTATTTTTTAAATTGTTTCCCCTGCATAGTGCTTTGTTCTATCCGTCATTCAATGTTATATGAGATACTTCAATGGTTTCCTGTGGAAATAAGCTTAGTCTTTTCTAGGATCTCCTTTTAGTTGACCTTGTACCAGTGAACTGTACTGTCAATGACACTGTATACCTATGACAGTCCTATATCAATAATTAGTTCATTCATGAATGACTTCCCTGTGGAAATAAGCCAACAACATTACTGGGATCTCCTTTTAGTTGGGCTTGTACCAAATCATGTTTATTACGTATCTATCTATCTCTCTATCTTCCTATCAATTAGTCACATGCATTCACATTGCACTGAATGCACGCACGCACAGGTCAGCTCAGCTTATTTTATTTATTTTTTTCTCTCAGAGCTCCAGACTCAGACACCGAGGTCTCGGAGGGCACCCAAGCCGGACTGCGTGCTCTGGCTGCGGCCGCGAAGCGGCCGCGGCCCCCCTCAACCCCCTGGAGCCAGGTAGAGTCTGGTGAATAGAGTCTCCCTTAATTGACACTAGCTGCCATGGCAGCTACGCTAGAAAACCCACACCACGTAACCAATCAAGCCAGCCATGGCCCCCCAGCCCATGGGATACATTCTCCTGGCTCATAGGACGGCAGCCGGTTGGCTCTCCCCAATCACCTGACCAGGAAGTGTTCTCTCTCCTTCTCTGTTTACCTAGGAGCAGACCATAGGGAGCAGACGCATGAGTTGAGTGTTGCTTCAAACTATGTCAAGGGATGTATATAGATGTCACATTGCTCTGTTCAATTGCTCTTTAAACAACTTGGGACAACATGAGACGACGCTGTGTACATTTGGACACAAGACGTGGGTCAACGTGCCTCGTGAGGAGAGGAGGAGAGGAGAGGATGCACCATGGTGTCATGAACTTCAAACAGAAGCAGCGCGAGGAACAGGCAGAACCAGACGGCACTGAGGGTGAGAGGAATCAAAATAATGCTGTAATGCTTTGTCACAAAGATTGGATTTAGTTAGAATATTCTAAATGAACTAAGCCAGAGGTTCTCAAACCTTTTCATGTGAAGGACCCCCAAAATGATATTTATTTGGCCACGGACCCCCATCTCAAAATATTTAGTTCCAGGGACCACCCAGAAGCAAAATGTGAGTTACAAACGTTCGCTTTGAAAATACATATATTCAAAGATTTGCACACATTTTCACGACTCTTTCAAAAATAGCAGATCTACAAGCTCGCAGCCGCGCTGTGAGCTTGTATATCTGCTATTTTTTTATATTTAAAGCATAAAATATTGCGTCATAATGCGTTCAGGCCTAAATGGGTTAAAGGCATACTATGTGGTGCCATTGAACAGACAGTGCTTCTTTTCTTTCTCTCTGAGGCAACTCGTACAGCGCTTCCTCAGGCTGGTACAAACCGTGATTCCGTTGGTAAGATTGCAACACTACTAGAAAGGGAGGAAGGTGTGCTTCAGCTGACTGGCTCCCTGTCGGGCCCAGGTCCACAAGGATGGGTTATGGACCAGGCTAAAGAGGCCCTTCACCAAAGATATTTAATGAATGAAGATAGCTCATCCTCATTGGATCCACTAGAGTGCGACCATGGTACACAAATCCTACAAATAGACTCCTAAGTGGGCGCCGGCTCTGAAGGCAAATCTCGCGCACGTCCTGTTTACTGGTGCTATAGATCCCGCGAGAGTGTGTTGCTGGGACAGCTAAAGAGCAATAATAAAGTAGATTTTCTCAGTTGTTGTCGCTGAAAAAAGCCACTTTAGTATGACAATTTTGTTAATATTATGTGGCTTGTGATGATCTGGTACAATATTTAGTTCAGTGACTATAGCTTCTGAACTATTATTTTGCTCTGTGTTCACGTTAGCTCTCCCATTGTAAATGAATAGACTCCAAACATGCTTCCGCCTCCTAAAAAGGTATCTACCTACGTCACACAGAAACGGGAAGTACGGGTCTTTTGCACCCTCTTGCTATCGCCTTCTTGGCCTTCACCCTTCATCTCCTGGCAGAGATGACAGTTTGATTGGTGGGGCCGTGGGGGGCAATACACACCCTGAGTAAAAGGCTTTGCACACAGGACCGTTGTGTTCTTTTCGTTTGCTGCATGATTAAAACACATTGGATTTGGTGTGCAAGGCTGTGCGGAATCCACACTGCAGATCCGAAAAGGAGTCATAAAAGGAGTCAATGAGTTTTTACCGCATGCGACAAGGCACACAAATCAAACTGGGTTGGATCGGGGGAAAAAAAACACCGACGCAGCCACCTACCGCATGGCAAATTCGGAGCCGGTGTGCATGAGGTCATAAAGAATCATTGTTCTCTTCGTCAGTTTTTTCCGTGCGAAAAAAAAAAAAAAAAACGTGTCTGTGTGCAAAGCCCTTAAGTCCTGCCTCAGTTAGAATTTAGAGATGGAGGCAGCTGGCCTCAGCAGACCACCTGATGGCCTTGTGGCCTACCAGCAACATTGGTGTATTCAATCAAGTGGGAAGTCAACTATTTCTTTATTTAAACAGGGAAAATGCACCTTGACCATTCTGTAATCTAAATGTGCCGTATTTAGCCAAAGGGACGATTTTCATTTTCTGTCCCTGGGCAATCTGTTATACATGCTCATGAACTTAAATTATATAAAATCAACAGCATATAAGCAGTGACCACAAACTGGTTGACCCAACAGGGGGCCCCAAATCAGGGGCGTCACAAGGGGTAGGAAAGTGGGACTGAGTTACTAGGGCCCAAGGTGGAGAGGGGCCCTAGTAACTTTAGCTATTGAAAAATAGCAGATATACAAGCTCACAGCCGCGCTGCGAGCTTGTAGATCTGCTATTTTTGAAAAGTTGTGAAAATGTGTGAAAATCTTTGAATATATGTTTTTTTTTAAGCGAACATTTCTAACTCAAATTTTGCTTCTGGGGGTCCCTGGAACTAAATATTTTGAGATGGGGGGGTCCTTCACATGAAAAAGTTTGAGCATCACTGACATGGAAACATAGGTTTCTTGGCACACATTTTCACGATTTTTCAAAAATAGCAGATCTACAAGCTCGCAGCGCGGCACTCGGTGCCGCGCTGTGAGCTTGTATATCTGCTATTTTTCACTGGTTAAAGCAGTCAATAATTCTAGGCCTAAATGGGCTAGTAAGACTCCTCAGGGCAACATGCCAACAAGCCAAGAATTGGCACAACCTCCTATTACCCCTGTACTTCCCCTAACAGATTAACTTGAACATCATTTTTCAAAGGGCCCTGTGTGCCATTTAGATCAAAAAGATTTTGAAAAGATGTCAAAATGACCTGAGATCAGAGAGATGCTTTTCTCTGTGTGTTGGCTCCCTCGTGTGGCTGCTTGAGAAAATGCTCATTCTAGCTGGTGGACACTTTTTTTTGTATTCATTCAGCTCTAGCTCTGGAACCATTTTGTCCGATTGACAAAATATTTTTTGAATGAGGGGGGCCTCATTCAACAGTAAAGAAAAACATACAAAATCTTGGCACATGGACCTTGGAGCCATTTTTGCTTCTGGCACGGATAGAGTTAATATAGAAAAAAGAAACCTTCACATTTTGTTCATGTTGAAAAAATGGCACACTAGATGTGTTTACTGCACCGATCATCCAGATTTGGTTAACGTTTTTGCTGATTTGCTTTTGACAGATACCGTCAGACCAGGGACCCATGGCTTTACAGATGCTGAGGATGGTGACCCAGCGGACCCAGCGGGTCTGAGTATCTCACGTCCCCCGGATGGCAGCTGGAATGCCTTGACAATCACAAATGGACACGTTATCAGCACTCCGATCAACCAAATTGTCACGTTTAATCGCATCTTTTTAAATCGTTGCTGTTTGAACAATAAAGTCATTTCTTTTTTGTAAATGCTGCTGGCCTTTTTTGTTTGAGATAAAATGCATATTTGTGCTCATTGTAAAAGAAGTTGACAGGGAATTTTGTCAGGAAATGATGACTGTTTTAATTAAATTAAGTCAATATGGAGCAATATAGTAAGCCTTCATCAATGTCTTCTTTATGGCAGGGGTCCCCCGATGATTAGCTTAATGTGCAATATTGTTTTCTCACTCGACGGTAAACAAACATACAGTATAGGTGTATACTATACAGGGTATCTGCACATTTCTAAAGATCCAATTTGATTTGACTTTTTAATGCCAAATTATCAAATATGTAAATATTAGGCAAATATTGTGAAAATACAAGCTCACAAAGCCTGAGCTTATTTGCCTGTTTTCACTATATCAGTGGAACAAAGTCTGGGGTTCTTCCCAGTTCAAATATGATTCCATTATGGAACCTCACATTCTGTTCTGGTTACAAGTTGTACTGTACAAGTCTGGCTGTTGGTTGTGAGCAGTCTTTCAGTCCATTGTTGTAACATGTGAGCAACAGAGAACACTGCAGGACTTTAAAGCCATGCTATGTGGTGCCATTGAACAGCCAGAGTCTGCAGACTGGGCTTCTTTTCTTTCTCTCTGAGACAACTCATACAGCGCTTCCTCAGGCTGGTACAAACCCTGATTCCGTTGGTAAGATTGCAACACTCTTCTAGAAAGGGAGGAAGGTGTCCTTCAACTGAATGGCTCCCTGTCGGGCCCAGGCCCACATGGATGGATTATAGACCAGGCTAAAGAGGCCCTTCACCCTTCATCTCCTGGCAGAGATAACAGTTTGATTGGTGGGGACCCCGTACCCTGACACTTACATTTTGTGAAACATGGTTCACAACGCCATGCTCACAACGCCTCGCAACGCTATTTTCACAATTTCTGCCCTCTATGCACTTACATTTTATGTTGGTTTGTTTACTGTTGAGTGAGAAAACAATGTTGCACATTAAGTTAATCATCTGGGGACCCCCCAAAATAATTTCATGTACAGTAAGCGGTGACCACATAAACTGGTTGAACCAACAGGGGCCCCCAAATAGCACCTTTTTTAAATGATTACAAAGTTATGTAAAATGGGATACTAATTAAGAATATTCATAGGTTGCATTTGTAGTCCTACAGCGGCCGTGTTGAGGACCAACACAAGTGTGCTGATTGGTGTAGATTAGAACATTAACCAATCAGACAACTGAAACACCTGTGCTGGTCCTCAACATGGACTGCGTAGGACTCCAAATGCAACCCATGAATACAGAGAACCTCAAATACAAATACACCGGAAAATATGAATACATATTGCATAGTGAATCAGAAACACATTATTGTTAATGTATTTCTGTCCCATGAAGATTTTCCCCAAGCAGACAAACTGAGACCCGAGTCCCTCATGATGACGACGTCTCCACCCTCTGCTCCTGGGTGTAGCTGAGGCTGCGTCTGCCCCAGTGGCTCTCTGGGACCAGGAAGCCCTCCCGCGTCACCGGCTCCACCAGCAGCTCCACCAGGCCCGGGGGCTCGGCCAGCGGCAGCTCCGTCACCCGGAACAGGGTGGAGTAGGAGCGGCCCACCAGCTCGGGCCGCCCCGGGGGCACCCGGGGGTCCGGCCCCCGCAGGCGTCGCCAGTACACCCTGAAGTGACGCGCCAGCCGCGCCGGGTAGCTCCAGCGCAGCGTGGCGTTGAGGACCAGGCTGCTGGCGTCGCTGCTGCTGCCGACGCTCCGCAGCCACACCACGTCGTAGATGCACACGCCCTGGACCGACTGGAGGGGAGCCGACAGGCTGGCCTCGTCCAGGACCTGACGGGGAGGGCAAAGAGACAGTAGATCAAAGCCCTGAATAGGGAATGAAGGAGGTTTATGTGTTAAATGTTATTAAATTACAGTAAAATAACTACAAATGCAACATTTAACATGGTCACTTTAACAAGGTATTATATTATATTCTCCACACTTGTATTCTCCCCAGCTTGACAAAATGGTATATTACCAGGTTCCGCAGGTCAGCTGCACAGGTGCAATGCATTATTGTTAATTGTGGCACGTTTACTAACATGCTAAGTTTAGCTGCACTTGAAAAACCATTCCAGCCCAAGAAACCATAGAAACCTGTGTAAAAAACTGACAAAAGTCTTCGTCTTTTTTTTTTTTCAGACATCTGCGAGGCGTTGTGAGCATGTAGATCTGCTATTTTCACAATATAACCGTGTTATCCAAAATGTAATGCCTATTTTCCATGAGGACTCCCATCTTTGCCATACCCTAGCTTTTGCTGAACTGACGCCACTGCAGTTTCCTGCACCCTTCCAGCATGTGCTACAGTAAATGGTAAATGGTGCATTTATATTGCGCCTTTATCCAAGGCGCTTTACGTAGATTGTGCATTGCATTCACCCATTCACACACCGATGGCAGGGGAAACCTAGCCTAGCTGAGCTAGACATCCCAGCCATGTTAAAACAAGGAGGGGATAGATACTGCAGTTAGTTAGCTAGATGCATTAGTATCTAGGCTGGCCCCAGGCTAGGGGAAACCATGCAAGGCACCAACCTGCTCACCGGGAGCAACTACGGGTTCAAAGTCTTGCTCAAGGACTCTTCGACACTTAACTCTGGGGGAGCCCGGGATCGAACTGGGAACCCTTCAGGAACCCCCCGTGTTCTAATGACGGGTTCTCTACCCCTGAGTAGTTTAATTGACTACATACAAATGGCCCATCCATTGTCACACTGTATTTCAAGACAAAGGTCGGGGAATGTATATCACCTGCCCCCCATATGCATATTGGTATTCAGGTGGAAAGTGCAGTCGTCCTGCATAGAGAATCATCCTCTGTGAACCACCATAATGTATAATACATAACCTGTAGATATAGAGTATAAACTGTCTTTCCTGGTATTATTAGCTGTGTATATTCTATAAATGGGACTGATCGCTACTGGGAGGTGAGTTGGGACTTGATCGCCCTGGCTGGGTCACCTGAGTGAGGGGTATGTTGTTCTATATTAAATACCAAATTACTTGTGAAAAGGTATTAAACATTGTTTTCAATAGACAAAGTAATTGCATAGCAAACAATACAACAGAGGATAATAGGCTACATTTAATTTTCAGTTGATCCAAAAGAAAAACCTTGTCAACCATGATATGGACAATTCTGTTATTTGTGTCATGTCGATGAGGTTCAGTAACTTGTTGCCCTAAGCAACTGGGAATTGATCATTTGCCCTTAGTGTGGGGATTTAAGGGGAGCAAATGCAAATTTCGTGCAAATTTGTCTTAAAGTGCAACACATTTTGCACAGATGTAGCCTAGGGCTTGCTCTAATGATTTAGCTAGGGCGCCCGAGCCGACGACCTTCGGGGCCGCCACAGCGGCCAAATCAAGTTGGCCTCCCATTGACTTTCTATACAGGAGGAAAATACCCAGAAAAAAAACTTTTTTCTTAAGTAGGATGTGAGGGGTCTAACTAGTGGTCTGTCATCATGTTGAATCCATTGCAAGCATTTGTTTTGCACAAAAAACATTCCTTGGGCTACAAATGGCCCCAGAGAACGATGGTTTAGTGATGAAAAGCGATGAGTCATCACTTTTCAGAGTTTTGTGGGTGTTTTCTGGAGCTGTGGTGCCCCCGAAGGTCGCCGACTCGGGCGCCCTACCTAAATCATTAGAGCATGCCCTGAGCTATCTGTGCAAAATTTTGCACTTTTAGACTGATTAGCACGAGAGAAAAAAAACCCTAAGGCCTCCGACTAACATGAATGCTCACCCATACATGCATCGTTTTCTGAGGCCATTTCTAGCCCAAGGAATGTTTTTTGTGCAAAACAAATGCCTGCAATGGATTCAGCATCATGACAAACCCCAAGTTATACCCCTCAGATCCTACTTAAATACCCAGAAAAAAAAAGGTTTTCTGGGTATTTTCCTCCTGTATAGAAAGTCAATGGGAGGCCAACTTGATTTGGCCGCTGTGGCGGCCCCGAAGGTCGTTGGCTCGGGCACCCTAGCTAAATCATTAGAGCAAGCTCTGGGCTACATCTGTGCAATTCTTTGCACTTTAAGACAAATTTGCACGAAATTAGCATTTGCTCCCCTTAAATCCCCACACTACCTTGGCTGTTGAGCTCCCTGTGGAAAACTGATAAACAGTGCCATCTTGTGGATAGAATTGAGAACGCATTACAATCACACTACTGGTTCAAATAATAGTGTGGACTGGACTGTGGATGATTAGATCCTCTGCTGTGCATAACAGGAAATTGAATATGTTTTAATTTTTAACATGCATCTTGTGTTCTTTATATTGTCTTTATAACCTGAAGTTTATTCAAAGCCGCAGTATGTGTTTGTTTTTTCAGACGGCTGAACATAAAGTCCTGTAAAATTGCATATAGTTTCGAAGAGGCTGAAATTGAATTGGTACCACATAGTTGGAATGACCCAAATGCATAGTTCTATGCCACCTGAATGGCAGGGATGAGCCATCGGAGTGATTAGCCTCCATCCATTCGTATGGATCTCCTCTTTACATTATTCTAGCATTCATAAATGCTATTCACTTAGCATGGACACAGAAGTTGTCTAGACCAGGGACGTGCTGGCCATTGGGAAAAGCGGGACAACTCCCGAATGGCCGGTTCATTCCCGGCCAGTCCAGGCCGGCCATTAGGAAAAAAATAAAATGTCGGCCTTCGTTCCATTTTGGGGGCTGGGCGGCCAACAAAGTAAATCGTCTCTGTCGGGCAGAAACCTTGTATCTCCAAGTTTCACATTTTTTCGCAAAGCAAAGCCCTGCTTCATCATACAAGGCTGTCGCACAAAAGTAGTGAAAACAGCAGATCTACAAGCACACAACGCCTCGCACTGCTGTTTTCGCTAGTTTAAATCATTTTTAAAATGGTTTTGGACATACAAGGTTTCCACCCGACGAAATATAACTCATGTAATTGGCCCACTGGCTTGTCACTTCTGAATGGCAAATCTTTGAGTAGCAGCAGCAGCGCTATAGAGAGAGATCTCTCTCTATAGCGCACAATGAGGGCCTCTACAACTCATTTTCCCGGGCTGAATCAGGGGCCCAGCATGTCCCTGGTCTAGACTAAACTCAAACATCATATAGCATCAAAACAACCTTTTGATATTTTTCAATAAGCTTCTGAAGACAAAAACCTTTATCAAAAGCACATTTTGTATATAAAACAAATTGTGACTGTGACTGTATATCCCTTGGGCACATTGGTTCCTGTGTGTTGTTTTGTTACAGTTATTTATAGTGGGAGATTAATGTGTTATGCCATACAATGTTATTGTTATATAATTCATTGTATGTGTTCAATGCCCTGAGGCAAAGGAATATCAATGTGGTGAAAGAAATGCAAAATGCCCCCCTTTCCATGCCATACCTGAAGGCAGCATTCAAGAGAATCGTCTTGTCCAAACTCTCCTGAACTTCAATGCACCATCTTATGTTGAAAGAATTTCCCTCCCTGTGTGGAAATACATGCTGTGTGCCACATCTACAGTATTCACTTGATTATGCTTAGTTTAGTGTGTTATCGAACACAGAAAATAGCCGACCTCCAAGCTCACAACGCGTCGCCCTGTGACGCGTTGTGAGCTTGGAGGTCTGCTATTTTCAATATTTTCACCATAAGGCCCTTTTAGAAATGTCAGCCCCTACCTCTCTAACATTCTCTGCACGCCCCTGCCTGAAGGGAACAGTCAAAAGGAAAAGAAGAAGAATATTGTCACGTGACCTCACCATGAACTCTCCCACTCGGCAGCTGAAGGGCGTGTCATGAGGCTCGCCCTCCCGCTCTATGATCACACACACCTCCCTCAGTGCACAGCCGAGCAGCTCCAACTGGGAACACCTGCCCACAGCGCCACCCACAGGGGACACACAGATTAGCTTTCTCAGTATCCTCCACTGATTTCAGTCATTGAATTGGATTCCATATAGAGATGTTGCTCTCGGAAAGGTGGCAAAGGTTACGTAGCATTTTTGAGAAGCTCCATATCTGTAGATTATATTTTGGTGTGATAACCCTTCCAGAGACACAGATAAATTGGTGTTATCAGCTGCTAAAGTTGTTGTCCCGTTAACTTTACAATACAGGAAAAACAAAAATGCAATAAAGTAATCTTCTTTAAAGGGATACTTTCACCTAAAGGGGTTGAGGGGCAGATTACACAGTGACATGAGCTTCTCTGAAAACGGTCTGAAACAGTCTGAAGCTCATGTCACAGTGTAATATGCCCCTCGCCCCCCAACAACAGCTGACCAGTACAGTAAGTAGTCATACAGTCAGGCTATACAGACAATTAATTTGATTGGCTTATAATTGCGCATCCCCACAATGACATCATAAAAATATTAACTTGTTTTTTAAGATGATTCTTAAAGTGACAGTAACCCTTTAGGTGAGTAGCATATGAGGGGTCAAACTAGGGGTTTTTCATGATTCTGAATCCATTGCAAGTATGTGTTTTGCACGAAAAACATTCCTTGGACTAAAATGGCCCCCACTAAACAGTGAAAAGTGATGACTCATCACTACTTTTCATCACTAAACCATTGTATTTATGTGTGGTTCCATTGTTGACAGGGTTCAAGGTTCAAGGTGGACTTTAATGTTACATGTTGCGTACAGGTACATAAGAGTAAAACTTAATTAGTTTGGCTTCCTTCAGACAATGCAGCAGTATGTATAATAACAATATTAAAAGTAATAAGAATGACAAAGAAAGATTTAAGCAAAAGAAAGTGTGCAAAAAAACAAGAGCATCATCAAATATACATGTGCATAAAGGTTTGGTATTTTATACACACCAACAGCATTTTGTCTTTAACCTAACTGTGTGTAAACAACTTCACAGTGTATTCTATGAGCAACAGGTTAGTATATTCAACTTCACGTTATAGAGCAACAGGTTAGTATATTCAACTTCACGTTATATTCTATGTACAGAAGGTGCAGTTCAAGCATAATGGTGTAAGAAAGGGATGGAGGGGGGGACAGAGGGGGGCCTCACCTGACAGTCCAGCTGTCTGGATTCCACTGACCACACCTTTCAGAGAGCTGTTTAACCAAGTGGTGGCTGGTATCCAGAACTCTGGGAGACCTACTGGTGGCTGCACGCACGCACGCACGCACGCACGCACGCACGCACGCACGCACGCACGCACGCACGCACGCACGCACGCACGCACGCACGCACACACGCACACACACACACACACACACACACACACACACACACACAGCTATTAGTAAAGTGTACGTGTGATTTGCACAGCAACACAAACTGGATTCCAGCACATATGCATTCGGTGCTCGACGCATAAAGACCGAACAGTGGAGAGTTTCACCTCCATGCTAAAGGCCCTTTCCCACTGGGCGCGATAAAGACAATGATAAAAAAATATATTGTTTTCCATTGAAGTGGATGGCAGTGTCCACACCACAATGATAAAGCAGTCATAGTTGATGTGAACGCCGACATATCGTTATTGTTATCGTTATCTTTATCGTGTCCGGTGGGAATGAAGGTTAAATCTGTATTAAGCCTGCCGTCCCTATGTTGGCCATGTCAATATATGACTCAGGTGCTACTGTTCTAATTCAAATGCACCCCCATTCGAATTATATCAACATACTGAATGATACTTTGTCACGTCAGTAGCGGAGATACTGAGCTACCGGACGGGTTAATCACACCATTGATTGGGAGATAAATGACCTACCAACAGGGCTTAGTAGCTCCGCCATATCTATACTATAATTTTGCGAATGTCTGTCTGTCTGAGTGAGTGTCTGTCTCTCTGTCGGTCTGTCTGTCTGAGTGTCTGTCACAGCGTTTCTCCTCAGTGGCTGGAGCAATTGATCTGAAATCGCATCACCATTAGCATATGAACACACCTGACATAACTGTGAAGCCCGTTTGTCACTTTCACAAATCATATGCTGTATATTAGCATTTTTATGGTGTGAAGGGTAATCCACCGGCCACTAGGGGGCAGTATTTCATTTGGTTTACTGTTTGGCTGAATTAGGATGTAAGAGGAAGAGTCAGCCATTGTTGTTTATGTCAGTTCTTCCTGTCAGACGTTTATGCCATGTTGTTTGGGAGTTGTTCACTTCATTATTGTAAGTGTGCTTTCTTTTTGGTTATATTTTAAACTATGCAGTTCTTGTTACTGTATTTTGTTTACTACTAACTCCTCACTATTAGTCTTTATATTTACATGTGTAAATCAGCCTATGCTTTTTGTGTTTTTGTTTTTACTGCAGGGCTTCTTCATCTTTGTCATTAAAAACTGATAATTGACATTGAGGAGTCTATTTCTTCATGAAGAAGCCATGGTTGTCGTTGGATGCTCCGTGCCTGACTGCGGTTTCCAGACTGCCGACGTGTCAGAGGCTCTCGCCATTGCTCTGTTGACAAATCATGGACTTGCCCATCAGAGTGCACCGCCTGTCATGGCCGCCCCGGCCCAGGCCCCAACCCCTCAGGGCCCAAAACTGGACCGGCCAAAGATCGACGTTGGTGTGTCCATCGAGGAATGGAACGTGTTCATCCGTCGTTGGGACGTCTTCTGCACCGGCTCGGGCATAGGAGCCGCCCAGGCACCTTTCCAGCTATTCCAGTGCGCTGGGCCTGAACTTGGTGACAGCCTGCTTAAAACCAATCCCACCGCCATGTCAGGGTCTCTGCAGGATCTCATCGCCGCCCTGCGTTCTCTGGCAGTCATTCCAGTCGCCACATGTGTACTGCGCACCGAACTGCTTCAGTTACGCCAGGAACGCGACGAGACCTTCCGTGCCTTCACTGCCAGGGTGCGGGGGAGAGCAGAGACATGTGCCTACGTTGCGGTATGTGGGTGTGGCACGGCCGTGGACTACACCGACCACATTATCCGCGATGTTCTAATTAATGGGATTTATGACTCTGACATACGCCGCGAGGCGCTGGGAACACTTGACATTCTGAAAATGCCAGTTAACGACGTAGTTGCACTTGTCGAGAACAAAGAGATGGCTCGTAATGCTCTCCCATCCTCCGCCCTGTCGGCCGTGTCGTCGTTCCAGCGCTTAAAGAAAGGCTCACAGGTGAGCCCCACCCCGACCCTAGGCCCAGCGGACAAGGCTAGAGTAGCCTCGTGCCCGGAGTGCAAGGGCACCTTTAATGTCTTCACGGAAGGGCCTCGCGGATGGAACACTAAGCCTCACCAGCTTTGTATTGACTGTTATAGGGCCCGCCGACGGAGGGGGAGGCGACCACAGCCGTCCGCCGGCAGTCAACAGGCCACCTTGGAGTTAGAGCCGTTCTCCCAGAATGCATCTTTTCAGTCTAGTTCCCACCCTGGCCGACGTCGCAGAGGCCATGTCAAGTCGCCTGTCATTCTCGAGCACCACATTTTCTCAAAGGGCGAATGGCGGCGAGCGAGGACGAGGGACCATCCTCGCGCACCGATCACCATCTCTGTTGACAGGCCAGTCGGACTGTGTGGCCCTGATGGCCAGGGCTCAGGCGCCGTGGCGAGGGTATCTGCCATTGCGGACACTGGTGCGCAGTCAGACCTCTGGTCTCTTGAGGAGTTCCTTGCCTGCGGCTTCTCACGCGAGGACCTGCGTCCTGTCCGTCTCAGCATGTCGGCTGCCAACCGCTCCCCCATAGCTGTCGAGGGTGCTTTCTTCGCTAGGCTCTCTACTACCTCCGGCAGCGGTGAAGTCTCTTCCTGCCGTTCCATGGTGTACGTGAGCAGCTCGGTCCAGGCCATGTACCTCTCCTACGATTCGTTGCTCAACCTTGGTCTCTTGCCTAAGAACTTCCCATCGGGTGACATCGACGGGGGTCCTGAAGGTGAGGATGGGCCCGACATTCCATACACGCCCAGCCATACATTATCCGTTGCTGCCATGAGGTCCACCAACGGCGGCTGCACCGACCAGAATGACCCTCATGGTTCCAAGTGTTCGTGTCCCCAGCGTGCGGTCCCTCCGGCACGCCCTGCGGCCCTACCGTTCCCCTGCACACCGGAGAACAACAGCCGGATGAAGGATTGGCTGCTCCAGAGGTACTCTTCATCCACTTTCAACACTTGCCCGCATCGAGCGTTGCCATGCATGGAAGGGCCGCCCATCGAAATGCACGTAGACCCTGCAGCTACACCGAAAGCATGCCACACCGCAGCCGTGGTGCCTCTACACTGGCAGCAGAGAGTCCACGATGACCTTCTCCGCGACGAGGCCCTTGGTGTCATTGAACGTGTGCCATACGGAGAACCAGTGACATGGTGCCACCGTATGGTGGTCACTCGGAAGCATGACGGTTCCCCTCGCAGGACTGTGGACCTCTCGCCCCTCAACAAGTTCTGCCAGCGTGAGACTTTCGCCTCTGAGTCTCCATTCCACCTTGCACGTCGTATCCCAAAGGGCACCTGGAAGACTGTCACGGACGCCTGGAACGGCTACCATAGTGTGCCCCTGCGTGAGTCAGATCGCCATCTGACCACCTTTATCACACCCTTTGGCCGCTGGCGCTACACAAGGGCGCCACAGGGTTTCCTGTCATCTGGGGATGGCTACAACCGCCGTTTTGATGCTGTCCTCTCGGATTATGAGCGCAAAGAACGCTGTGTGGATGATACTGTCCACTACGACACCGACCTGGAGCAGCACTGGTGGCGGACGATTGACTTTCTGACACGTGTCGGTCGCTCGGGCATTGTGTTGAACCCGGATAAGTTCCAGTTTGCAGAGAGAGATGTTGATTTTGCTGGCTTCAGGGTGTCGGACGCCACCATCGAACCTCTCCCCAAGTACTTAGATGCCATCCGGGACTTCCCCGCCCCAGAATCTACCACAGATATCAGGAGCTGGTTCGGCCTTGTCAACCAGGTGGCTAACTATGCCCAGTTGCGCGACACGATGGCTCCGTTCAAGCCGTTCCTCAGCCCACGCTGTAAGTTCTCGTGGTCGCCTGAAATGGAGGAAGCCTTCCAGTCGTCCAAGCATGCCATTATTGAGGCCATCCGTGAGGGCGTGGAGATCTACGACATGCAGAGGCGCACCTGCCTCCGTCCCGACTGGTCCAGGCGTGGTATCGGTTACTTTCTGCTCCAACAGCATTGTAGCTGCACCTCGGGCGTGCCAGACTGCTGCCCGGGAGGATGGAGGATCACCCTCGCCGGGTCACGCTTCCTGTCCCCGGCGGAGCAACGTTATGCGGCCGTTGAGGGTGAAGCCCTGGCCGTGGCCTGGGGTCTGGAGCAGACACGATACTTCACACAGGGTTGTGACAACGTCGTTGTGGTCACCGACCATAAGCCTTTGGTGAAGATTTTCGGCGACCGCACTCTGGATGAGATTACGAACTCACGACTGTTTAGACTCAAGCAGCGCACCCTCCCATGGCGCTTCGACATTGTGCACCTCCCAGGGAAGAGCAACCATGCTGCTGATGCAACCTCCAGACATCCTTCTCCCTCTGGCTCAGCGGACAGCCTCTCCCTGGGATTGCCAGGTATGCCTGACGACGTGGAGTCCGCGCACATGGCTTCCATCCGCAATGATGCACAAGAGCTCGGTGCCATCTCCTGGTCCCTCCTTGCACAGGAGACGGCGGCCGACGCATGCCTCGGCCGCCTTCTGTACTTGATTGAGCACGAGGATAGAATCGACCCGAACGACCCCGCCCTGACCAGTCTGGCGCCGGTCTGTGACTCTGTCTACGCGCAGGATGGTGTCCTGCTATATTGTGACCGCGTCGTGGTCCCTCCGTCCCTTCGTGACAGAGTCCTTCGGAATCTCCATGCGGCCCACCAGGGGATTTCAGCAATGGAGCAATGCGCCCGTGCCATAGTCTACTGGCCTGGGATGTCAGAGGGCATCCGAGCCACCAGGTACGGGTGTGCAGACTGTAACCGCAATGCGCCATCTCAGGCAGCCACGCCCCCTGTGCCGTCTTCACCACCGTCCACCCCATTTGAGGCTGTGTTTGCTGACTTCTTCGACTATGGGGGCCGCCACTATCTAGTGGTCGGGGATCGTCTTTCAGGCTGGGTGGAGGTCTTGTGCTCCACGGCGGGCACTGATATGGGAGGCTCGGCTGGCCTGGTTCGCCACCTCCGCTCGTTCTTCGGCTCCTTTGGCGTACCGGAGGAACTTTCTAGCGATGGTGGGCCGGAGTTCATGGCGGGCCAGACGCAAGACTTCCTCCGCTTGTGGGACGTCAAGCATCGTGTCTCCTCTGTCGCTTTCCCGCAATCGAATGGTAGAGCGGAGGTCGCGGTGAAGACTGCGAAGCGCCTCCTGATGTCCAACACTGGCCCGACTGGCAGTCTCGATCATGACCGCTTTCTGCGTGCCATGATACAGTTGCGCAACACACCTGACCCTGACTGCAACCTCTCACCAGCACAGATTATCTATGGTCGCCCCCTTCGAGGTTCGCTTTCCTTCGTCAACAAGCTTGAGAAGTTCTCAGACTCTCGTGTCCGTCCGCTCTGGCGCCAGGCGTGGGCTGCGAAGGAGGATGCCCTTCGGACGCGGATGTCCCGTACCACCGAATCCCTGAGGTCTCACTCGAGACCACTCCACTCGTTGGCACCTGGAGCAAGGGTGTTTCTCCAGAATCAGCAGGGCCCAAGCCCTAACAAGTGGGACAGGTCGGGGGTGGTGGTGGAGTCGCTTGGTCATGACCAGTATCGGGTTAAGGTGGATGGATCAGGACGCCTGACTTTACGCAACCGGCGGTTCCTCCGTGGCTATACACCGGCTACCCCCTATGCCCTTGCCCTGCCGCAGCCCGTGGCACTGGTGCCACAACTTGTGGCCCCGGTATGCCAGCCGCTGCCTGTCCGCCCGGACCTGGTGGCGCCCCAGGGGCTCATTCTGCAGTCAGGGGATGGGCCCCATGATGCAGGATTGGGCTCCTCCCCTCCACTGCCGTCTGATGAGGCGGCCCCCGACCTCGGGTCCCAGGGTGACCCTATTCCCTCCGGCGTCGCCCCGGCTGCGTTACCTCGGGTCACACGATCGCCGTCGTCTCCGCCCCTGTCTGCGCGGCCGTGCCGCACTAGGAAGCCGCCCAAGCACTACGAGCCTGAGTCCGGCCGTTGGACGCTGGACTGAGTCCTTTAATCTATTTTGTTTTATAGCTTGCCGGACTGGGGGGGATGAAGGGTAATCCACCGGCCACTAGGGGGCAGTATTTCATTTGGTTTACTGTTTGGCTGAATTAGGATGTAAGAGGAAGAGTCAGCCATTGTTGTTTATGTCAGTTCTTCCTGTCAGACGTTTATGCCATGTTGTTTGGGAGTTGTTCACTTCATTATTGTAAGTGTGCTTTCTTTTTGGTTATATTTTAAACTATGCAGTTCTTGTTACTGTATTTTGTTTACTACTAACTCCTCACTATTAGTCTTTATATTTACATGTGTAAATCAGCCTATGCTTTTTGTGTTTTTGTTTTTACTGCAGGGCTTCTTCATCTTTGTCATTAAAAACTGATAATTGACATTGAGGAGTCTATTTCTTCATGGTGTAACTACTATCTATTCTGCATCTAGCATGAGGCATATCTATTCTGCATCTAGCATGGGGCAACATGTTTAACCAGCTCTGTGTGTGTGTGTGCGTGCGTGCGTGTGTGTGTGTGGGTGGGCGGGGGGGGGGGGGGGGGGGGGGGGTGTTGGCTGGCCCTCTTTCAGATGTTGTCATGTAGATCGGTACACAGTATCTCTGTAGCCATTAAACGAAACGGGTATTTCTTACATTGATGCTCCTACATATTATCATGCAAGCACCAGAAAGTTACTTTCCATCCCTCATAAACTGTGTGCACAGTGCACATCCCATAACCCACACACTGCACATCATTTCGGAGCTCATATCTTTGAACGGGTAAGGACTAGTAAACTATAGTTACTGACCATGACAGAGGCGCGCCGTCTCAGGCGACCTTGAGTCGCATAAGCCGACTCAAGTTGTAAACCAGGGGGCAGAATAGTAAATCTTCATTTCCCCGACTTTTGTAAACCCACTGAATGATGACAAAAACGATACAGCGAGTTACAGCTAAACGTAGACAAACTGTTTCAGGTACATTCTGTTCTGATATTATGGACAAAACGTAAAGACATTTTGGGGGAAATGGTCAAGGTTTATGTTGGCCACTTGTCTTGACCCTCTACACTTGACCAGAGTTGGCTCAGTACTTCTTGGACTGCTTTTTTCCTTCTACACTGAATCTCTTAGCCAAAATTTGCAGATCTACAAGCTCACAATGGGTCACCTTGGCACATGTTGGCTTGTATATCTGCTATTTTGGGACCCTCAAATAATATGGATGCTGGGGTAAGTGCTTAAATGCAGTGACTCTAATGCATTTACAGTATATCTCGTCCCTGACAGCTTGCAATGGTATTTAATATCAGGCTTTGTAAACCGTATACGTGAACTGGGTCATTAATCCTCCAGGACAGGTCAATGTTTTAAGGCCATGGACCCCTTAGTTGAGAGCGAGAGACGAAGCAGGGACCCCCACAACCTTTTCATAGATTCCATATGGTTTCATTGTTTGAATATTTTGGATTCATGTAAATTCGTGCTTTCAGATACGTATTTAACCACTTGAACCGTCAATACATAACTTGACATTTCACTCTGTATTTAGTCTGCTCTTTTCCCCCTCTACACCAAACATCTGACATCTGACAACAGCGCGAGGCGTTGTGAGCTTGTAGATCTGCTATTTTTGGCTAAAGTTCTCCGAATATGGACACTTTGGTTCAAGTGGTTAATATAAAAAAATCACACCCGTGTGAACTGAGCGGTGGTCGTGGAGGCTGCGCAACAGCAAAACAAATATATATATATTGTGTGTGTGTGTGTGTGTGTGTGTGTGTGTGTGTGTGTGTGTGTGTGTGTGTGTGTGGGTGTCTGGCCTGGCCTGAACAACAGCGCCCCTCCCTTAACATGTGTGGTCACAAAAGGTACTGTAGGCTACATACAGACACGCATACAGACAGACAGACCCACACACACGGCCACGTATAGGAGCGTTGTGACCACCGCTCAAAAAGGAGAAAAGAAGTTTCTATATCACATAAAGATTTGGAGGACCCCTCCAGTAGTAACCCTGAGGACCCCCTATAGGGGTCCCGGAACCCCCTGTTGTGTAAACGTACTGGAGATGTCCTGCACTGCCTTGTGCGTGCAGAGGCTGGCGTCTGTGGTCTTCAGCTCCAGGGACACCGTGATGCCTGGGGACAGCTTGTAGATGAGAGACACCATGGAGCTGGAAGCCAGCGGCACGTTCAGAGAGAACAGCCTGAGACGGAAACAGAGAGAGGGTGAGAGATATTGTCGTACAATTGAGTACCTGAGACGAATAACAGTCTAATGCTGCATTCACACTGAGAGAAGCCAAGCTAATGGTTTGCTTGGCAATTCAATGTATTCTCTATGCAAACCAGCTTTAAAAAATTCGGAGCTTTTTTTCCAGCTTGGACATTTTAAAAGCTGGTTTGCATAGAGAATACATTGAATTACCAAGCAAACCATTAGCTTGGCTTTTCTGTAAGTGAATGAGGCATTAGTCCATATTTTAATTTTCTTTTTAATATAGATATTTTTTGATTTACCAGACTGTAAGCCACAAACTAGTCATTTTTAATCTGTTAAATTGTTAATGCACTCCCCCCTTATTTTGTTCAATTGTCTGTTATAATGTTATCTGCTCCCTTTGTCTGCTGAATATCGCTTGTACGGACTTATACTGTTGTTCCACAAACTTTTGGAGATATACCATTTTTCTTTTTTTTCTCCACTTTCCATAAGTATTATGTCTTATAATTACTAATATATATGAGTTAAGTAAAAAGAATCTTCTAGTTTGTGGTTTACGGTCTGGTAAATCAAAAATATATCAATTTAAATATGGACTTTTTTTCATCTCAGGTACTCAATTATGAAACAAGAATGAAAAGGTCTGAATAAATGTTGGAATGACGTAGCACAGGGGTCTTCAACGTTTTCAGGCCAAGGACCCCTTAGTTGAGAGAGAGATGAAGCAGGGACCCCCCACAACCTGTTCATAGATTCCATATAGTTTCATCGTTTGACAGCACAATCATCAGTGTATTTTGTGTTTTCAGATATTTAACCACTTGAGCCATCATAACCTAATAAATTTGACCTTTCACTCTGTACTTAGTCTGCTCTTTTTCCCCTCTACACCAAAGCTCTTTGCCGAAAATAGCCGATCTACAACGCCTTGCACTGCGAGGCGTTGTGAGCTTGTAGATCGGCTATTTTTGGCTACAGGTCTCAGAATATGGACACTAGGGTTCAAGTTGTTAATATAAAAATTATTGGAAGATTTGGAGGACCCCCTGTAGTAACTCTGAGGACCCCCTAGGTGTCCCGGACCCCCTCTTGAAGACCCCTGACGTAGTACTTTCCCTGGACCAAGCAATGAACACTAAACAATTTGTTTGTTTCAGGTTTTTAGCAGCAACGGTTTTGTATTGTATTGTAATCACACCAGCAAAATAATTCAGTGTTTTAATGGCACCTGTCTTTTTAAACCTGCGATCATGCTGAAGGCTGAATAAACATACCGGTAAACGTACTCTAATCGCTATTATTTGAGTCATGTAAAATGTCATAACATCCTAGGCAGCCCTAGGCATGCCCAGATTCGGGACGATAGGGTTTGTGTGGTTAATTTTACAATAACACACACACACACACACACACACACACACACACACACACACACACACACACACACACACACACACACACACACACACACCTGGCACATGTTTTGTGGAGGCCGGCGGGCAGGACCCCCTCCAGCAGCAGGGAGCAGCCCCCGTTCCAGGGGTCCTCGGGGCAGCCTCGGCTCCTCAGCCAGCCCCCTCCCTCCAGAGGGTGGTTGTAGTAGAGCGGCTGGAGCTCCTGGGCACTGAGGTTGAACCAGCTCTGCCCTACCTCCCGCTGCAAGACACACACGAGCATGGGGGAATTTTATTCAGTATGTTAAAGGTGATACACCATGCATTTAAAAAGCATTTATGTCATATTGTTTATGTCCCAAAAACGTTTTTTTGAATGACGTCACAATCGGCAGATGACGTCACAATCGGCAGCAAATCTGGACAGCCTGTTTTGAGAACCCGTGGGATACTTTTAACCTTCGCCTTCTCAAAACCAGAGAAAGACACAACGGTCAGAAATGGGACTTTGTGAGGATAGAAGGTGCTAGTGGGACCCCAAAAAAAGGTTTTAAAATAGGAAAAGTGAAATTCCATGGTGTATCACCTTTAAGGGAAATTATCTTTCATATTTGATGGAGGAACCGGGAGTAGGGTAACTGCTTTTTTTTCTCTCTCTCTCTACGGTCGTTTGTCTGGCCTTGTGGCATAGGAGTCTGGATGTTGATGTGTTGTATGTGCTCTCTGTATCATAGTTATTTTATATTCTTATGTGTTGTGTTGATGTCAGGTGTTTTTCTTTTTTGTGTTTTCTTTTTGTATATTGTATGCTTTTTTGTTTTGTCTGAATTTTGATTGTGGTCTTTTATTGTATTGTATATGTGGTTTTGTGTGTCTTTAAAGAAAAAAAAACTAAATAAACATATTATTAAAAAAAAAAAAAACACACACACACACACATGAGCAACAACTAATAGTCTTCAACGTTTTCAGGCCGAGGAGGACCCCTTAGTTGAGAGAGAGATGAAGAAGGGACCCCCACAACCCATAGATACCATGCTGTGGTTTCGTCGTTTGACAGCACAAGCGTCAGTGTGTTTTGGGTTCGTGTAAATTTGTGTTTCCAGATACCGTCAATACTTGATAAACCTGACCTTTCACTCTGTACATAGTCTACTCTTTTTCCCCTCTACACAAAAACTCTTTGCCAAAAATAGCCGATCTAAGCTCACAACGCCTCGCGCTGTGAGGCGTTGTGAGCTTGTAGATCGGCTAGTTTTGGCTAAAGTTCTCCGAATATGGACACTAGGGTTCTAGTGGTTAATAGAGGAAAAGAGGGAAGAAAAGCTTCTATCACACAAAGATTTGGAGGACCCCCTGTGGTAACTCTGAGGACCCCCTAGTTGTTACACGTCGCTCCAATGAACTGCAGCGGCGGATGAGGTATCTAGCGTTTTATATCTACTAGCCCTTACCCGTTCAAAGATATGAGCTCCAAAATGATGTGCAGTGTGTGGGTTATGGGATGTGCACTG